>NW_024884364.1:41711593-41875843 GCF_019232065.1 Centrocercus urophasianus | reverse complement strand
TCTGTAGCTGTGCAACATATGGCAGTAAGGAAATTGTTCCTATTAGATCTACTCATTCCACAACAATAATACATACAGTTAATGTGAACGTGCAAAAAAAATGAATGAATTTGTACAGTCCATACAGGCAAAAAGTTAATTTTTTTAATTTGCTGTAGAATAGACTGCAGAAGCATTTAACCGATTTCCTGTAGATTCTGTTCTTTTCTCAGTGTCTCTGGTGGCACAGGCTGTTCCATAACACCTCAGGGAGGAAAGCTGCAGAGCATGATTCTGCCTCTGCTGCCACAACTACATCCACTCCTGTAATCTGTGCCTGGATCAGTGAGGAGCAGCAGCCACTTTCTCTCTTTTTCCCTGTGAATATGTGTACATCCTGGAAAGAACTAAGCATCTCAAATACGTTGCTACCAGTGGCCAACCCAACCTCCATCACTCTTAAGGCATGTCCATGTTTGTTCATATCCTCAGCTGTGGGATCTTTTCTTATGACAGTGCACTTAAAAAACCACCACAGTTGTTTTTTGCCACAAATGGATATATGTAAGTAATTTTTATGAACTAACTTCCTTTCTAGAGATGTTGAGTTACTTGTCTCCAGTGCCTTTGACTTTGGGATCATGAATGATGTTCCCATACAGGAGCTCTCTCTTCATCTCCCCATACATGCCAGCCAGAATTTATTTTCTGTCCTTAGCAGATTCTAATCACTTTCTCTAGAAGGATCTCCAAACATTCCTATGAGGTCTTAGAGGCAGAATCATGCTCTGCAGCTTTCCTCCCTGAGGTGTTATGGAACAGCCTGTGCCACTAGAGACACTGAGAAAAGAATCACAATTAGCTGTGGTCCAGATCCTTCTGAAGCTGATGTCTCAGTAAAGACACTTCCTCAAGTGTAAGCTTGTAACTAGCCTATGGTAAAGGAGAAAATCATTTTACTTTCACCCTGTTCTTAACAATAGACTGAATATATAGATTTTTGTCTCTGCACCAACTCCTAAAATGTTTAAGCAGGAATATAAAACAGCAGTACCTCAGCGTTCAGTATTACAGCAGTATTTCTGTTACTCCCAGTATCCGACCCAGCTATTTTAAAGTTAGTTTGTGCATCTCAGCACTGTGCTGCATCCTGCCTTCATACTGAAAGCTCCTCAGTGAGTGTTACATTTCCATAGCCAAAAAATTTTCACCCACCAGAAGGGTTCTGAGACCCAGTGGCAATAAATTTAAGTGTGGGTTTTCTCCTGTGTCATGCACAACGTGTTAGCTTTAGAAATGCTTATTATACTTTCCTAGGAGATAAATTTAATGTGTCCAGATAGTCCTGAGTTTCGCAGGGTCATTTCCCAAATCCAGGGAGGCATATGCACAACACAGCAACTCAAATAGCAGCAGCAAGCAGCGTTCCAAATTTTGGCTTCACTTCATCTCATTACAAAAAGCAGCTCATGTCCTGCTGTGGAGGAGGTGCAGGATTATGCTGGAGGTCAGACTCAACCATTCTGCTGATCCCTTCTGTCCTTTACTGTCTATAAATAAGTTTTCAAAGCCCTTCTTAGGTCTACTGAAAACTTCATATGAAAATCTTAAACCGAGATCCCTTGCTGGATTCATGTGACCAGTTGAGTGGACCTGTTTGCAAGTCAAGGCTCTTCAATCCATGCATTCTTATTCACTTTACTAGTAGGCTTTCAAACTGTAAATATTGATGACTCTGCACCACCTGCAATTTCTTTGAAAAGACTTTCACAAAGGACAGTTTCTACTTGTATTCAGTGCTCAGCTTCAATACAAGAGCTGTTAGTTACAAAATGTGCAAAGTAGTATTTCAGCAAATTTCTTTGTCCTTCTGTACTTGCACTCCAGTGGAGGTATTGGCTGTTGCTCTTGAATACTTAAATTCCAGCAGCAGCACTGGCAATACTACTGTTTCCTCCTATATCCTCAAGGAAATAGGCATGTAATGGGAAGTTAGCTGAAACAGGTGCAAAATGGAAAAGAGCAACTAACATATGGAAAAGCATGATTCTTGGGATGACAGAGGCTTTTTTTTTTTTTTTTTACATATTTATTTTTACAGTATTTTTGTAGCTGCTGCTGAACATGCTTATGGCAATTTCCATTTGAAGAAATAACCATGACTTTGGAGGCCTAGCCTGTATAAAAATGCTTGGGACTAGCAATAACTGGTATCTGTGCAATGAAATGTTACATAAGATTCTTGGATTTTAATAACATTTCTGGATATGGATCAGCTCATAAACTTTGTTTCACCCACCACCTAACAGATATCTGACTATGACGATTTAATGAATGTTTCCCTGAAACGAAATCTGAAACATTTCAGGCTGTCAGACAGGGGAAAAAAACTCTCCATATGAAAAATCCTGTGCCACTCTCAGCTCTCAGCTCAGACTCAGCTCTGCATAGCTGAGGTTTATTTCATTTATTTCCACAGACAGCAGTTTTTATCTTTGAAAATCTTCTCATACAGTGTTGCGGCAGCCTTTGATATTACTGCAGGAGCCACTAAGGTGGACTGATGGACACTGAAGACCCACATAGTCCAACCTCCACAAATGCTAAGCTCACTCAGGCCCTGTGATTTCTATGGGGTGCAGGAGGCATGCAGCATTTCCCCGTGGAAAGCTTGAAATGTTTGACAATTATCAATTAGGACTAAAGTCTGCACACTGAAGTTTTATGCAAAAGTAGTAACAGGGTGCAATCACAGGGGGGCCTGTGATGAAAGCTACATAGCCTGGCCACAGCTGTGGCATATTTACCATCTGCATCAGGAGCACAAAGTCATCAACCAGACGCTGGTTATGCATCAGCTGGAAGTATGCAATGTGCCACAGAGAAGACCATGACCTTGAGCTGCCATAATCCCATCTTCCTTTCTGGGAGTTCAGCTTCTGAAGATTAAAGACTGGAGGCCCACAGCCCATGGCTGTGTTCCACCAGCATCCCACCCAGGGTAGAAAATCCCCACATTAGAGTTTATATTACAAACCTGACACAAAGAAATGCCAGCCAGTATGAATCCAAGTAGGACAGGTACAGGCTTCTTGTTGTACAGTCATCTGTTCCAACAAATCTTTTTCTTCTTCCTTACTTTCTTTCCTTATTCATAGTATCCACTACAGACATTGCCTCATAGTATTATCTCAAAAAAAAAACAAAAAATAGCATTTGTGATGATTGTGCACACCCTCCAATTCTGGAATCAGCAAAGTGTGTACCTCTGGGACAGAACTAACAAACTGTGCACCACTTACCAGTGGTGATGCAGCCATAGCTATGGCAATGTATCATCAGGAACAGTGGTGCTTGTGATCAATAACACATAACTACCTTGCAGCTCCCACCAAAGCATTTTATAACAGCACTACTGATTAATTGCAACTAAATGGCATAATAGTTGTCATCCTACTGATCTATTGGAGTTTATCAAGAAAATAACAGTGGCTGTGAAAGAACTATTAGCAAATGTGCAAATGGAGCTTGCTTTATTATTGCCAGCACATTCTAATGCACTGCTAATGTGACAACAGCAGACAGCCCTGCTGTTTTTCCAAAATGATAGATAAGAGTAGCTCAGCCAAACCCATGGTAGACATTTCCCTTGAGAAGTTCACGAACCAGGATTTGACAGAAAAACGTATTGGCAGGAAAAAGAAAAAAAAAAAAAAAAAAAAACCAACAACACACAAACACATGCACAAAGTTGAAGTTAAGGCACTCTAGTTAGGGATTGCTTTTCTGCTTATGGCTCAAGCAAAAAGATACCAGAAATGACCTTTTCAGTAAGTAGATACCTTTCGCTCTTGTCAGTTCAACACGAGTGTGGATATCGAAGCTGCTGGACTGAACTATAAAATGCCAAAGTCATCAACAGCAGATGAACCTTCACTGGTATACATGCCTGGATTGCAGCATCATTTTTACAAAGAAACAAAGCAAAAATGATCTTACTCTTTTAATCACAGACTGCTTGATGCAGGGAGGTGCTCTGGAGACTGCTTGCTCAAGCATAGTCACCCAGAGTCAGTTACTCAGAGCCATGTCCAGTTAACACACTGAGTATCTCCAAGGATGGAGACTCTACAACATCTCTGGGCAACCAGTGTTTGATCAGCCTTAGAGTAAACATTTAAATGCAATTTCCTGTGTTTCAGTTTGTGCCCATTTCCTCTTGGCCGATCACAGGGCACCACACAGAGGTGCCTACCTCTATGCTCTTTAGTTCCCTACTCCAACAAAATCAAATATTTATGCAAATGGATAAGATCCCCCTAAGCTGTCTCTTCCCTGTTGACTACTTCCCATCATCTTCCTGTCCTTAACATGCTTTGAAATTGTTTCCAAGTTACGAGGAAAAGATTTTTCACCGAGAGCACAGTCAGGCCCTGAACTGGCTCAGAACTCACCACTTCAGAGAAGTGGTCACATTCCTAAGTTGCCAGAGTTTAAGAAGCATTGAGACAATGCTCCCAGTCATATGGCCTGATTATTGGGTGGTCCTGCACAGAGCCAGGAGCTGGACTTGATGATCCCTTCCAACTCAGAATATTCTATGATTTATTTGCTCCATCAGTTTCTCCTGTCAAAACAAATCATAGAATCTGACTAGGCTGAAGCACTTCAGATATTCTCTTACCTTTCTCGAGGTAACATTTTCTTTCCTCTAGTCCTTGGTAACCTCTCCTTGCCATGACCTTTCAAAAAGCTCTGAGAGTCTCACAGTGACATCTAGATGGAAGCCACATGTTTATTGCCATTCTCACTGCGTAGATCATTGCTCTTAGATATTGACCCTCTTTTTTCATATTCAAGATAAAAGCAATTTATAGAACAATTTTAAAAGCCTGTTTAGCCCCAAGTTTGAAACACATCAGGTACTTGAAGCAAGTTTCACATGGCTTTCTTAAGTGTGTTACAGAAATCACAATAAAATGTCTACTGTAGAAGAAGCATAACTAAATACAAGAGGAAATAATGACTCATTGGAACAAAGACAATTCAATGCCTTCTGAAGACAGGTATGTGTTTCCCCCGATTCACCACTACTCAAAGTATTTCTCTAAAAGGTAGTAAACTGACAAAGATAAGAAAAATAATTTTAATAGCTCATCATGTGAATTATATGCTTCCATTGAAACTCAGCTAATGGAAGCAGGTGGAAGGAAGATGGGACAGACAGCTTTTCCTCAGGGACTGAATGCTGTGACTCAGTACTTCCTGCACACGTGCCTGTGCACACCTTGGAGAGAGGCAACAAAAACCCACGAAAGTGTCAGTAGCAGGAACATAATTAGTGTGATCTTAAGTTTTAAGATGGGAGAAACTCTTACAGATGTAGTGCATGCTGGAAAGAGGTGTGGAACTATGAGCAAAACTAGACTCCTACTCTGTTCAGAGAAAGGAGATTTCGTAGGTGTTTGAAATAACAGATTTGTAGCGAAGAAAAAACAGACTGTATCAATTCCTTCTCCCAAGGAAAGAGCTTGTCAGACCCTGAATAATGATTAAACCCTCAGGTCAAGGGTATATCTATCTGGACAGCAGAGAAATTGAAATGTTATTCTTGCTGAGCCAAGGTAGAAAGAAGATATTCATTGAGCTTAATCAAAAAGTTAATAGAAAGTATTTAAACAAACCTGGCACAAGAGCTAGAAGATTTACCAGAGGAATTCAGGAAATCTGAAGCTTCCAAAGGGCTCAACACTTACATCTATAATTTGTGTCAGGGAAAAACATTTTGACAAAGTTGAAATTTGGCATCTAAATTGGTTTTGAAGGCTTTAGGAGGTTTGAATACACATTTGCCATTTATAAGAAAGAGACCAGTGTATGCGTTTACATTTCTCCAATCAACTACTGTAACTTTCAATTAAAAACCAAGAAAGATCACTTCTAGATATGAATTTTAAGTACTAAGTGATTAAGTTGGTTCCCACAAGGAAAGATTTCAAGCACTGAATTACAGTTGTGGTTTTTTCTATTGGCAAAATCCTTGTTGTTTCTTAACAAAATTATCCTCAAAGGATACAGATAGGATGCATTTTTCCTTGGAAACCTCTCAATGCCTCCGATTTCAAGGGTGATTGATAACTGTCTATATTTGAGAAGAATAGTTGTTATACAGGCAGGTCCCTTTCAGACAAGTATCCCAGAAATAGCTCAATGATAGCAGTTCAAAGAGCTCTAGCAGCACATAGGAAGTCTCTTCAAAACCTAAAGTTAATTTTTATAAATAAGATAAAACTAGAACTAAATATTGAGATAATCAGGCAAGAACTCCATTTGGTTGTGAGGAGAATCATAAATCAGACAAAGGTCTGACCAGCAGCATAAGTCACTTGTCAGTAGAGCTATCTGCAACATTCAAGTTTCTGGCAGAAATTTTAACTAATGAATCCACTGTAATTAACTCATTAGCAGTTATTCTAATGACTTTACCACATTAAACCTCTGAGGCTCCAGAAAACTAGCTATTTTAGAGGTTGTAAATTTGGCTTAGATGTGGCAGACATTTGCACTGGTCTTCTCTCAGTCAATAGAAGCATGCTTATCTGATTTCCACTTCTAGAAAAAACAGCCTTTATGGCAACTCTTCTGACAGAACAGATTCTGCCTGTTCTGTGCTGTGGCTACCCAGCAAGGCTGCCAATAAACATATCATTTTACACTAAACATTCAGGCCTTTCTTTACTTTTGGGACTAGAACCACTACAACTGCATGAGGAATTTCAGCAGCTGGCAGTTCTGCCTCCGTGCAACAAAGAACAATAAATGTAGAACACACAAAGGTCATTACAGCTACAGAGCAGGACCTGCTCTAACAAGTTATGAATATGTAAAACAAAATGGAGCTTGACAGGTGTTTGCTGTTCTCCACATAGCGCTCCTCTAAGATTCTGAAGACTGTACTTTCAATTGGCTCTTGCAAACGCTATTCAAACCCATTGCTGTGTGACATCCAGCCTCAGATCAATTGATGCTGTTCATTGACCATGAGTGCCTGATCCAACAGCTTCCCATTGGAGGGCTAGAGGCAGGTGTACCTTCACCAAGTCTGCA
Source organism: Centrocercus urophasianus (assembly GCF_019232065.1). Classification (NCBI taxonomy): domain Eukaryota; kingdom Metazoa; phylum Chordata; class Aves; order Galliformes; family Phasianidae; genus Centrocercus; species Centrocercus urophasianus. Next base: position 41,868,757 of record NW_024884364.1, on the reverse strand, counting down.
CTGCATCTCTTCCAGCACTGAGTCAAGACTGACCATTGCGTGGCCAACTGTGCAGCATCCACTGTGATCCTGAGATACCACATGAATTTTCCACATATATCATATACAGTCCCAGAATGATGGCCAGACAACGCTAACCTCAATGTATGAGTGGGACACTTGGGTAGGACCAGAGGGCATCCTTCAACCTGCATAGCCATTAGAGTTCCTTTCTCCTTTTCCATGGGTAAACATCCTTATATTAAAAAATTACGATGAGTGAGAAAGTTACTCCACACTGGGGACCAGCTATGCTTTCCATCCTTATCTGCTTGTCAGTATGCCACAAAGGATAACACTACAACTTTTAGCCCATCCCAGGCTGGCCTCATTGAAGACAACCCATTCCATGAAATACGCTCTGTTTCAAGTCCCATTCATCACACCACCATCCAAGTCATGTCTACTTCTACTAGTTGTGCTAAAGCCCTTAATGTGGTGAAGCAAGGGATGACAAAGACACCATGAGGAGCTTCTCGTGTGTTCAATTCTAAGCAGTGCAAAAGATCAAAAGTCTAGCATTCACTCAGTATATAATCCTAGCACAATCCTTTACATCCTAATGCAGAGTGCACAAGATGATGTAGACAGCCTTGTTGCTTTGAGAATAGCAATGTATCAGCACTTGTAAATTGCTTCTTGTCTCAGGAGCTCAATGCAGAATAATGTTTTATTTTAAAATACTAAGAGAAACAGAGTACATTTTATGAATGATCTGTCATTATCTTCCAGTCTGCCAAATAATGCATGTAGTTGGGTCATGATTTCAAGAGTTCTGTCCCTGTTCTGTAGTATTTAATCCTTTTAAAATGAAACTCAAACACAACACACTAGCTATTAGAGCTGCAGAGTTCTTTGTTTTGTTTTTTGTTTTTTTTTTTTTTTTCTTCACTGGAGATCATGAAATCTTCACTGCCCATGTCTGGATACAGTTGAAAACAAACACCCTGGATGCTGCTCCATTCCTTTCAAATCTGAACCCTACTGACACTAAAAAAAAAAAAAAAAAGTGGGGGAGAAAAGGACAGCACTGTTACCCAGGTTTGGGGGAATGGGAAAGTCCAGTCAAGACACACCTAGGATGCCAGTCTGCCTTTATTTAGGTATGCCTACGTTCTGGCTGCAGTAGTGGTTACAATTCCTAATACATCAAAAATATGGCTCTTCACTCTTCTCTGCTTTTATGCACTGAAAATTTGCCTGTCAGTCAACATGAGATTGGCTAAATACCATCTCAGAGAGTGTCCAGGCAGCTAAACCACAGCACAAACACACTTGAAGGGAGATTTGGTGCCTCAGGCTCTTCCATCTGTTGGCAGAGTAGCAGCTCTGTGCTGGCAGTCACAAGCATTTACAGAAGATAACCTTCCACCACTCTTATGGCTCTAGCACTAGCTGACTACCAACATCACAGCAGACAGGACAGATGACCCGAGAACAAACTAAAAAGCAATGGCAAGTGACAAACAAGATAGAGCCAGCAGTGAGGTCCTATCAGCACACACGAAACACATTAGATACGACTCCGAAACAGCACTCTCTATCCTCTGGTTTAGCTGATAGCTGTGGTAGCTGTCCTTACATTTTCAGAGTATTTTCATACGCCAATTTGGCCTCACCTCTCATGTTTGATGAATAATTGTTGATACTACTGCTGCTCAGCACATAAGGACCATAAGCTTGCAACAATCAAGCGTAGTCTTTCTCAGACTGCAGCATCGTAGGTTTAAGAAAAGAAAAAGAGTAAATTTAAAGCTTAACTATTTAAAATAAATTAGTTTCCTTTCTTAAGAAGAAGGCATGTGACTTAACAAGTCCAGGACTGACATTTAGAAGTGTAGTGGTGAGTCATTGAAATCCAGGCTGTGCCAAAAGGATGTAGTTGAGAAGAGAGCGAAATGTAAGCGTAAACTCTCTAGAGCTTTAATCCTGATTGCAGTATTACTGACAAAGTTCAGCCTAGAACTTACTCAAATCCACCTTGCCTAGCTTTACAATCACAGATACCTCATTCAGAAGTTGCTGCCCTTAGCATCTATAGTTCATGGAGAGGAGTCAAGTCCCCAGGGGAAAAGCAACTTAATCTGAACCCCAGTTCTCAATTGGTATACATATTTCCCATTTGAAAGAAATCTCCTGATCAACAAATATACAAATGTATAATTGACAAATATACAGAGAAATTAGACTGATCTTTAAAGAGTGTATAGTTGGAAAGATTATCACACTGGAGAAGGACAATCAGGAAATGAATGGAAAAGCTTACCTGTGTCCTAGGCGTACAGGAAAAGACTCCAAGAGGAGTGGTCTCCAGACAGAGATCCTTCTTCAGTGGCAGTCAGCCCTTAAATGGGGTCTAGGAGAGGTGGAACCAGGTTCCACTCCTTCCAGTCACACAGGTGAATTGCTTTCACCTGTGCTTCCATGGCTGACTCATTGCTTGTCTCACTTGATCAATCAGAAGTTCAGGCCGTGATTCAACAGTTCCCATACACCTGACTCTATTATTCCTCTATAATAACTATTGAGGTTTATGCCCGTGCTCTAATGCCATTCTGCCCATGTTTTACTCATGGTCCACCACCCCCCAGGCTGAACTTCCAGATTAGTTGTTTCATCCCAGGTGCAGGACTTTGCTGTTATTTCGCTTCAGGAGGACCCCATCAACCCATTTCAGCCAGAAGTCCAGCCCTCCAACATACCAACCATTCCCCAAGCCTGATGTTATTTGGGAAGTGTTCGGCTTTCCTTGCTCTCTTTCAGTACACCCTTCTATGCAACACAAAAGCAAAAAGAAGCCCCACGCCCCACCTCTGCTTCTTTTTGTCTCTTTCCAAAGCCTGAATGTTCCTATGCAAGGGAGACCATTAGAAAGTAAAATAGAAACCATGTGTGACAGAGACAGATTGCTGTGTTGATGAAGCTCAAAAAAAGGAAGAGGAAGACTCTTCCAGTATGCTTTTGTCTTAAGAACACACAGACTACGCAAGATTTCTATTTGCCTTTAAGACATACTTTTTTACTGGTATATTTTACTAGCAACAATGCATAACTTTCAGTACCACAATGCAATGCTAGCAATCTGCAAGTAATATAGTTACTGGCGAGATCAATAAAATAAAAATGCAGTTTGAAATTGTCAAAATATAACTTTTCTGAGAGTAAAGAACTAGAACAGTGTATAAGGTTGATGGACCACTGAAGACTCACAAGTTCTTTCCACAAATTTCTCCAAGCCTTGAACATGATAAATTGGTATTTAAAAATATACATCATACAATGGTTAGCCTGCAAGTCAAGAGGAATGATATGACTAATGCAACAAAATTAATAAATAACTTCATTCCAACATCAAAGAGATGGACTTATCTTCCCATCTTTCAATGGGAAACATCATTTCCTTGAGTGAATTCAATGTGATGAGGGATTGAAGTGATAATATTCAGAAGAAGTAGCATTTGTTTGTATTTTCGAAAATAGGTTGGGATTAATGACATAGAAGAACATTTCAAGATGATTTAATGGAAGTTATGAAGGATTTCAAAGTGCTTTTTCATGCTGAACAGCAATGGTAAAATAGTGCTTTTCCAAACCACATTTCTCACCTTTCATTAATTTTCCCCTCAAATCCTTATGAGTTGCCATCATTTCAAAATGACCAGACTTACAAGGTAGCTTACTTTTAAGAGGTACCTTTACCGACAAGAAATTAAGATTATGCAATCCCAGCTCACATCTAAAGCTAACAATTTTTTCATCCCACAAACCAGCTTCCCACCTGGAGAAAGCTACAGTGTCATTTCTGATTTTCCCAATAAAAAGACAATAGATTAATCATTAAAACACATTCTCATGACATACAAGAAATCTAATTTCAGATCTTTGATTGATATTCAGCATAGTAGTGTTGGAAATATCCAACTAATTTTGTCAGGACGGTATCTCTGATAAAAGCAAAATTTATTTGCGGTTGCAATGGCGGGCGTCCCACAAGTAGGAGCGCGCCTATGGACACAACATGACAGCCTTTATACCCTGTTTTCTCCCCTTTGCCTCCCCCTCCCCTGTTTCCCCAATGGCTGGGTACTCCAGGTTCACAATCTTATCAGAAGAATTTACATTTGCTATTTACTTGTTAATTTATTTGTTATCTGGTGCCAGTCAGTAATCATCCAAGATGTCTCGGTGCTCTCCTTGTCCTACTGATATGGTGATTTTCTTTAAAGTCATCATCGTTAAACAAAGAGCACTGGGGAATGATGTCAGGCCTTCCCAATGTCAGGCGCTTCCTCGGGCATGCCATAGCTTGTTCCCTTGTTCGCTGGATATTCTTGCAGTGTGTATAACAAAATATACATATATACAGAGTGTGCGTTCCTGGGAAGGTTCGTCTATACAATAAGTAATCTAAACATATTAGAGATCCTCCCCAGGCTAAGTAGAAGGACTCCCAAAAAGAACCACGACAGCGGAGATCATAAAACAAAAATAACATTATACAATTCTAATGCAGAAACAACATCTGTTTCCCACAGTAGGAATTTGAAGCCAGGTGTCACAGGGCTGTGCCATACAGGGAGTGACACAGTGATATAAAGAGCAATTTGAAAATTGACCATGATGAAGGAACAGTAGCAGTGAACTACCATATTGCATATTGCTTCAAAAGGACCTTCTGCACCGAGTTAGAAATGCAGCAGGGCTGAGAATGGGAGCTCAGGGTTAGGCTGCAGATTTTGAGGGGTAGAACAACACAGGAAAAGACTGGTTTCCAACTTAAAGAATGCCACCTGAGCAGCTCTGACATGGCTTTGACTTGAACAGTCCAGAGGGCAGAAACTGCACCATCTCTCTGGGATGATAGTGGTTCCACACCACTGCATCTGTGATGCATCTCTTCCTAACATCCTTGAGCTTTCCAAGCCTCAGGCTGTGACCATTTTCCCTTGCCATATTGTTTGCTTCTGTCAGGAAGACTTTGCCTCTGTTATCACTATAACTGAACTTTAAATAGACATCAGCTGTTATCAGTTATCACACTGCCTTTCATCTTTTCCACTGAAGACCTCTGTATTGCTGACCAGACCCATAAGTCCGTTACCACCTGCAGACCAGGTGCTTTAGGCTCCAACTACCTTGGTGACCCATTACCAGACCCTTTCCCATACGCAAAGGGCTGTTGTTGCTACTGAAAGAGATATCTGAACAAGCACTGGGAAACCCTACATTAGGTCGTTTCAAGGTTTTGCTTTTTCTTTACCTTCCCTGATCTTTTCTTTTGCAGAACAACAATATTACTACAAAGAATTGCAATTATAACAAATTAACCTTATCTCATAAAAATTAATATAACCTGATAGATCTTCCATTGATCTACCACAAAATATAGGTTTATCCTCTTAACTTGAGATGTCTAACAAAGACAAATAAACAAAGATCTAATCCTAGCCTAGTCCTTTATTCTAGCTGACAGTTGAAAAAAGCACCTGTAAAAAGCAATTTATCTCCCTTATCTGAGCTAACTTGTTATGAGAGGCATCACCTCCTGGAGTTGTCTATTCACTCCATTGACTACAAAGGGAGCTTAGGGTACTGTCTCAGGCTTAAACACCAGACTTAGGACAGATGACTCCCAAGCTACTGACAATGTTTGCTGATAATATGCAAGCTAAACATACGAGTTAAGTTCCTCTCTTAATTTTGAACTGGTTCTGTAAAGCAAGGGGGAGTAAAATTGCAGTTATGTTTTGACAGAATAACAGTTACAAATCTAAATGCAAAGATGTTCTTTAATGGTGCAATTCACATCACCCTTCAAATCTGATGTATAGCCATAATGCTTGTTTTAGTGCAGTAAAATGTACAGTATATGTTTAATTCAAGAGTTGAAAACTTCAGACTCTATGAACTGCTCTTTTATTACAGTGAAAGCCTTAACTCTATCCTCTTACTTGCACATCCCCTCTGGTATTTCCATATACAGCTATAAAAAGAGCACAATCACATCTAATTTTTTCTCAGCTGTACCTCATTATTTCTTGTGATTTGTCAATATTCGATCTCGTGGAATATAGCAGTGTAAGCCCTACTCCACCAGAAAACCACTCCAGTGCCCAGACTCTACTGTTGTTCAATAACACCACAACAGATTTTAGTTACCAGCATTGCTGTCTTTTTCAAAGCTGACAGCAAGGAGTAAGTGCACTGCAAGGGGCCATGCACATTTCATGAATGTTTTGGCTGCAAGAGGCAGATCAAAAGGCATTTTGGCAAGGAAAAAGAGGACCCCTAGGAAAAGAAAGCATAGGAAAGGGACTTAAGAATTCATCCACCTCCACAGTGTAGAGCAGAAGCAGGCATGAAGTGAACTGGAACCTTGGCTCACCCTCAGGCAGCCAGGAGGGCTGATAGACCAGACCAGAGGGAGACAAACAGGGATGCACAGAATGCAGGGGCTTGCAAGGGGAGAGGAAGGGCAGTACTTTTCCTCTGACACAGCAGCAGTGCTTCCCACAGACCATAGGGTTCATCTGCTAGAGTGCAGAGTCATCTGCAGACTTCATGCAAAAGGGCTGCCTTCTAGACAACATGTTTTTCAAAACCTCTCAGTCATGCAAATGAGAGTACTGCTGTTGTAGTATATGACTGATATTTCCATTCTGTCAAAGAGAAATTAATGAGATCCGTGGAAAAAAAAAAAAAAAAATTAAATTTAACTACAACAGGGCTTTTTCATCCTCTATAAATTTTCTTTAAACTGTTCTTTCTTTCTGCAGGATTGCTTTTATTTAATTACAAAGTAGAAAATCCAATCGTGCAAAAACCAAAAGATGCTTCCACTCCAAAAGAAATATCAGTTTCAGAAACTAGTTCATATGATCAGTGCTGCTACATTTCTCTAGGGGCTGTGTACTCTGGCTGCAATACATCTTCCAAGATGTATTCCCCTTCTTAGCATCTCAGTAAAGACACAGGAACATATTCTAGGTATCTTTCAGAATTCATCTCAAATGTGTGCCCTTCATGCTTTGTCCAGGGCAAAGAGAACATCTACAGAGCAAAACCATGAGGACTATATGCAGTTTTAAGGCAATGCTTTTTAACAGAAACACTCTACTTCAGTGTGTGCTAAAAATATTCAAAAATGAGAATCATATTTATCTCCTAGGATGAGAAATTTAGTCATGGCCAATATCTTTCACAGTCTAGCTGAAGTCTGAGGAAAAAGAGAGGGAAGGAGAGAAATTCACATTAGCATTGGTACTGAAGGTATAGAGGTAGGCTTTAAAAAGGAAGAGGAGGCTATGGGGAAGATTGATAATTAGATGCACCTATCATTTAATAAAATTTTGGCAAATCCTCATATCCCATAATTTTAGCCATCACTATAGCATCCTTCAGAGTGATGCAAAGCATGAATTCCAATTTTTTCCTCAACGAAAAGAAGCCAAGATAGAATACATTCCTAGCATGGAGACCTACATCAGCTGCCTGAAGTGTAAAAGCAGTATTCACCCTCTGCCAAAATTAAATGAGAGGCTTATATTTGGCATACCAAAGTTATTCTGGTACAGTGGGGGAAAAAAAAGCTAGGAGAGAATCAGTATGAAAACATTTCAAGTCTACATTCAGGACATAGAGCCTCACATAACTCACAGTCATGACTTTCAGCTCCAGTTCATTCTGCTTCCACAGCTCTCTTATCTACATTTCTATATAACAAGTCCAATTCAAAGAAAGCTAGTTCATTGAGCAAATGCTCAGATCTAAAAACCTATTAAAGGATCACAGTGTGAGGAAGATAGGACCAGATGATTGATTGATAGTGATTGCACTGGAAATGGGAAAGGCTGCACAACTCTATCCAAAACATACATTTCCCAGAACTATGAGACATTTGGATCTGGTACTGAGTTTGGCCCATTGAACAGATATTTAGGCCAGAAGGGATATCTTCAGAGCCTAGTCTCTCTTCACAGGCATAGCACTTCATTGCTTAATTTCTCCGTTAAAGCAGTAAGAGTTCATTTTGGTATACCATATTTAAATTTAATAGATTCTTCTTGAAATTCTTTTAAACTCCTAGATAAACTTATTCCGGCAGTTACTTAGCCTTTCTGTTAAAAATATGTTCCTTTTTGTAGTCTGAGTTAATCTGGTTTTCCTTAAAGATTGAATGTCATCATGCTTTCATTCACTACATTGAACTGCCATCCTGTATCAGAAATGTCTCTTTGCAGCAGCTCTTACACCATGATAAAGGAATGCTCTAACCTTCTCTTTGCCAAAATGAAAACACTGAGCTTCTTCGCCTTTCTGGATAGGCAGCATCTTTTGGAATAATTTCAGAAGCATTTAAAACATCAGCACCACAACTGAACTAATAGTTTGACCACTACATATGTAATATCACCCTCTAACTCCTATCAGATCTATGTACATCGTAGATGTACAGAAACACCTTGGCTTCCTTAGCCTCCTATTGCAAATCAAGTATTTTCCAGACTTTCCCAGCCACACCATGGCTGCAATTAAAGATGGCAGTCATGGAAAACAAGACACCTGATTTATGGATTCTATGAGGCACTCTGATATGTCAGGTGGACACCATCATATGGTAAATAACACAGTAGAGATGGAAATACCTGACTTAGCTTCTGAAAACTCTGCTGTGGCAGAGTTCTTTCTTTGCTGCTAAATTTATCCTGTTTCTTGGCAGTTTGCAACACAGATATACTGAGTTAAGATTCATCTGGCCAAGCATAGATGTATACATCTGAGCCAGACACCTTTGCCTCCTGTATGGACATCTTATCCAGGAGTAGGTGTCTGAAACAGATTATGAGTCATGCCTTAAAAGAGTCTACTTTTCTCAACTGATGAAACATGGAACCTAGAATAGCTGAGAGGTAGACACCTCCAGGCTGTAGTAAAGTTTGTCAAAATGAATCCCATCCACCCTGAGGAGTGACCAAAGAATGGCTTAGGTTGGACAGAACCTTAAAGATAATTTAGTTCCCTGCCACAAGCAGGGTTACTTCCCTTCATGTTTAAAACCAGCAGATCTTTCAACATTTTAATAATTTCCCCCCTTTTCTCCATATAGCTTAAAGATAGTACTGAAACATCTGAATAAAATGGAAAAAGGTGTGTAAGCACTTCAGTGTTTACATGACAACCCTAATGCCAGTTGAGATACTGTATTCAGGCTGCTGATACAGTGTGAAAGTTGTTTGAGTTTTTCGGGGAGAGGGGGAAGCGGGGTTGGATTCCAGTAGTTGTTATCATGAAAGTCTTGATGTAAATTCTTTTTTCTTTGGGTCAAGGCACACATAGTAACTTACTATTTCCTACTGTGGCAACACTTGTGCAACAGATGCCATCACTCAGATGATTACGAGTACCCGTTATACCAAACAAAAAGCCTATTTCTTCTCTGTCAGAGAGAGATCAGGAGTTTTGTAATCAATTTCAATAGGAACAGTAGTACAATCAGTCATTCCTCATTACTATTTCTATTGATTCCTGCTGGGTTGAGAGATTTTCCTGGTTGTCATTTCATCTTAGCAAGCAGTAACAGTCAAGCCCAACCTGCTGCTTAGAAACTAGATACTGGGTGAACTCCAGTAACTCGGTAACTATTATTGCAGTTGAACTTTGTTTCCTTGTTGACATTCATGACTACAGTACGCGTAGTCACTAGGATTTGGAAAAAAATATACATGTACAACTTAAGGCTTCAAGTACACACAAATCCAATCAACAAAACACTACTAGGTTCCATACCAGGAAAAATTTCTTTACAGAAAATGTTGGTAAGCGCTGGAATGGGCTCCAAGGGATGGTTGAGTCACCATCCCTGGATGTGTTTAATGTTTGGATGTGGTGCTCAGGGACATGATTTGGAGGGTTGTTAGTTAGGGTATGATGGTTAGGTTGTGGTTGGACTGCATGATCTTTAAGGTCTTTTCCAACCTGAGAAATTCAATGATTCTACACTTCTATTTACAGTCAGCAGTGTCATTCGGATGAAATGCAACTGGTACTCACAGCCTGAGACCCCAAAGGATACATGCACCTTCTTCATTTCAAGTATTTATGAGAACCGAGGAATTAAGCAGGTAGAGTCCACACTGCTCAGAAGTAAGATGTTTCAAGATTTACTTTAAGAGATCTCAAATCACATCCCGCGACATCAATAAAAGTAGAGGAAATTATTATTATTTGTCTTTTTTTCTTCCTTTGAGATAGGGAATATAAATATTTTATCTTTTTTAATTAAAGAAAAAAAAAGTTATTTTAACCCTCTCTTGTGATGATGAAAGAATCAGGAAGATGTAAGCAGAGAAATGTCATTCACTTGCCAAAGCCAATTATCCAGTGTGCTACTTATCTTAAACTGAGATGAAAGAGTTGGAAGAGACTCAGAGACACAATGCTGCTGTTGAGCTTCTTTTGGTTACTGAAATTCATTCTTTTTCTGCGTGTAATCTTTTGTTTTAACGACCCATGCAGCCTCTACACCTGAGAAAAATATTTTATCCTGTACCTCACCATGAATTCTCTCTCTCCCTCTTTGAAGAAGCTACTGCTTTGAATTGTGTCCCAAAAAAAAAAAAAAAAAAAAAAAAAAAAAAATCTCAGTAATTTTCTAAAGGAGTCTTAACTAAAGCTTTGCCTTTGAACTAGACTGGAACATTATTGGTCAAATTTTCCTTTATTTTGGAGAGTATTTAATCTGAAGTTTTTTGTTGTTGTTTTTGTTGTTGCTCTTTCTAAGGATGTGTTTTTTGAGTTTCAGTGATGGAATAGGTTCGTAAACTTAAGCTTAAAAGGGAGGTATTTCTGAGTATGCTAAATGAAATGCATCTTTCACAACTTACCATAAAATTAATTACGCCAGAGAGAAAGGAAGCTTGTGTTATACAAGCTCTTAAAAATTTCTCCATGAACAAAAAAATCATCCACACAATTCAATAGAAGATGTGAAGCAACACTGCCACATAGTTTTTCTCCTCAGAATTCTGATAAATGTAAATTTGAATTCCACACTCAAGATAATGCTGAATGCCCAAATATAAATTATGGCTTGGTAGATTTCAAATAGAAGCACCTATGCCAAGTATTTATGGAACAAGGCTCCATAAATAATGCTACATTTTAAGAATCCAACCTTAATATATTCACACTACAGACTGCACTGTTACTTGATAACAGTGTGATACAGCACCACCTAACAGAGAAAAGAACAATAATTCCATTTTTTTGACAAATCATGCAGACCTTTGAGCAACACACTTATCTTCATACATCTCCAGGAGTTAAAAAGTTAAATCTGATCTAAAGGAGTTATGGAGAGACTACAAAGAACCACTTATATTTTTCCTTGCCAAGTTCTAACACTTTTTGTCTGAGTAATGTCTGTACTTACTCAGTCATTCTGTGATTGGCTTATAAGCATAGAGCAATATTTAATGCAACAACCATACAACTGCACTTGCTGGTTGACACTACGATTGTTTTGTTGTGGGAGGAGTAAAATTCCACAACACTGGGCTTTGTTGAGATACAATGACTGCGTAATACCTGCTCTTTTCATTACTCTACTTAACTCTTATTTTTCAATAGATTTCTACTTGTACGTACATTAACTATAATGAAAATGATTAACTATAGTAATAATATTCATTATGTTGTGCATATATTAACAGCAGCAGCAACACTTGCATTGCGGATTACAGCCCGCTGGGAATGCAGCTCAATTTCTGTGGGCTTTACTGCATCACAGAACTCCTCTTTCCCCTAGAGGCACAAGGTCCTAGCATTCCAGCACAAGCCTGCTCCAAAATTGGCACTCCTTTGTACATTGGATTCGTAAATTATGAAGCTGAAGCCTTTTGTCTTCATATCCAGACTTTCCTCTCCCTCGATAATAGTCAATTCCTCAAACTGCTCCCTTGCAGCAAAATGGAAGAGCAGGCTGCATGGGTATCTTGCTGAGAAACAGAAGCATCCCCCATGAAATCCATCTGCCACACATTTCTTCTAACACTTTGTTATGGAAGGAGTAAACCAGTAGTAGCAGAATATTGTGTTAAAAATCATATATAGATTTGAGTGCTCAAGTGTATTCCAACAATCTTCCAGTTATTGCATGCACTCAGCAGTCCCAGCACAATGACTTACGAGCAAGGTTTTACAATGTACATGGAAAACATCTTCTCAGAGCTTGAATCAGGGAACTTCTTTTATGGTTCAACATCCAGCAGCCAGGTGCCAGAAGGCAAGAAGGCATTCCAGAATTTTATGCTTCCATCTTACAAAGAACAGCCAAATATTTGCCTCTTTTGTGAAAATCTTCCCCACAAAATTGCATTTGAGAGCTTGTTCTTATGACGCAGAACAGCCTACTGTATGTCCTACATGCTTTTCTCCCTTCTAGGATGTATTTCTGAACCTCAGAGCCCACAGAGGAGATGGGCAGACAAGCAGGAAACAGTAGATGCTGCAAAAATTGAAAGGATATAGTAGCAGAATGAGGCACCAAGCAGGGGAGAGCTACACACGACGAACTCTGATAGATGTCAGAAAAAATTTGCAATTTTTCAGTTTCCCTGTAATAGCAATACCTGAGTTTAAAAAAAAAAATAAAAAATAAAAACAAAAAACAATCAAGGCAAAACATGTGTGTGCAAAAAGAAGTCTATCAGCCATTTGTCTAGCACTGCTGGATATTCAGCAGTACGTATAAGCAGAGGCTCTAAATGTTATGCTAAAAAATGAATGACTGTTGTATGTGCACAAATCTGCTACATGTTATCCAGTGCACGTTAATTTATTTCCCATAAGGACATTCCTAAGGATTCACTTGCATCTCAACAGGCAAGGGAAAAGGAAGGGAAGAGGTGAGCTTTTAATCCAAGACTAACTGCTCAGTACTCCTGCTATCTATTTTGCTCTAACGAACACGTGAAGCCCATGGTAGAGGGAGATATGCAGGATGCTTACTGCTGTCAGCAGTCAGGGTCCTTTACTAAGCTGCAGTATTTTGCATGTTTGTTGTAGCAAACCTGCATAATGCCTGTACATTTCTCCAAGTCTTTTTCCAAGTCTCTGCATGATTTAACTGATAGCCAATATTCTATTTCCACGATATTTTAAGCTAACAGAAAAACATTCTAGACATATCTTATTACCCTGCTCGTCTCTTCCCCCAGGGCTTCTCTGCTGCATCTGACAGTTTTCTGATTGCAGCCTCTCCTCACCCAGCAAAGCCTCAAGTTCCGTCATCCTGCGTACAGAATAACTGTACTTTAAGTCCCCTGCAGAAACTGTTTATTTCCAGTATCCCAACAGGAAGACCCCCATCAAGATGAGTCATTCCTGTTTCTAAGGGTGTTGTGATGAGGCCATTCAAAGGAAGATGCAGCAGCAGCAGCTTTGTATTAGACTAGTAAAGGGAAGAAGAAGAAACAACACCAACACAGAGCCCTGCTTTCAGCCAGGTTTCTTTCCAGCACAACAGGTATTTTTTCACCAAAGTGATAAAAATTATCATAGAATCATAGAATCACCAAGGTTGGAAAAGACCTAAAAGATCACCCAGTCCAACCGTTCACCTATTCCCAATAGCTCCTACTAAACCATGTAAATTAAAACTTAAAAAAAACTTAAAACTTAAAAATTAAAATTAAAAACACTTAGTCTAACAAAAACCCTGTTGGAAGCATTAGAATCCTGACAACCTCAGGGCATGTGTCACGGTGTGTGGAAATGAGAACCAGCTCCTTGGAACTCGCTACCATCTGGAGAGAAAGTGATACTTCGCTGTGAACTCCATGGATTTGCTGGGCCTCTGAGCTGTTCATTCATGTGCTGGTTTTTGGCAGCATTCATCACTTCCACAGAATCGCTGGCAGCAGCTTCACTGGAGAGCAGGTAATCCTGACCCTGCCACTTATCTACAACTATTCATCACAAAGTTGATTACTGAGAGGTTTTTTTTTTTTTAGGGCAGTATAACTCTGCCGTGGAATCTTGCAAATGCAGATTCTCTGAAGATTCAGGATAATCCTTGCTTTCAGCTCAAGGAAACCAATCACCACATTGCTGTTGCAGTACAGATAGAGCAAGCCAACAAGCACCTTCAAAGAAGAGCTAGAACTGGAACAAGACATAGGAGAACTCTGAAGAGTTTTGTTTTTAAATCAGAGATGGCTCAGCAGATTTAATTCTGCTCTCTCCAAGCAAAATTTTTGCATATTACACAAAAGTAACGCAGGTTGATCACTAGACTGTAACATTTGCATGTAACACTATACAAGACCCAAGTTCCCAAAGATTTGGGCATCAGTGGAAAATTTGGTATGACATGCATGCACACTTAGGTACGATTTGATGTGCCTTTCTGGAGCCACTGTAGTTTGTTAGAGGTGCATGAAATGAGAAACCACAGGCCAGTGAAAGGTGCACAGAAAATGCAACAATACCAGCCAACAATAAGGCTGAAATTTCAACAGTAGTGCTACGAACAGCAGGACAGTCAGGATGAGAGATCACAAGATACAATTTTGGAGACTTGGTGGGGGGAAACATCTTCTGACAGAGTCTGTCTCACATATATAACTTTGAAAGCTGCCATTTTAATTGCATGCATTTGTTCTTCCTAGATACTTTTCTCTTCCCAACTGCAATGAAATTGAAGCCTGACAGCCTGTTTGGAAGATCAGGGACTTCTCTGGCTTTTTTGCTCTTAATGTTCTTGCTGAATTTATTTATATCTTGGCTGGTTATTAGAACTCGTTCCATATGGTAACTGGCAATGCCAAGACAGGGATTTAAAATTAAAAAATATATTCTTTCAGCAAACATACACACTTCTGCGACTGGGAAACTCACACAAAAGTATTAGCACACAATTCAACCCTGCTCTGCAGGGAAGAAGGGGTAAGAAAGGTAGCCAGAGGGTAAAGAAGACACTAAATGAAAGACCAAAGTAGAAAATGATTTTAATGTAGTTCAAGGGTGGCCCCAAAGCAATGACAATTATAAGTCTGTTTGTTCAGTCATTTCGCTTGAGACTTTTCATTAAGATTCTACTTAGACCAGAAGAAAGAAGACAGCTTTTCTGGATTAAAGAGCTTTCTGATCCATGTCCCACTCTTATGCTTATATAGGAAACACAGCTACGAACCCTCGGGAGAAAAGAAAAAGAATACATTCCAGGAAGCAAACAACTTGGATGCAAACTAAAGGGTAGATACTTGCCTGCATAACTGGAACAGAGAATACAAATGAATGACATGTTCTGGTTTATAAGCAGAAACAGAGAAAAGGCTGTTCTGCATTGCAAAGGGAACAGCGAGAAATGAGAAACTATATACATCCAGGCAATCTCGAAAACACCATTTAATGTGCTAAAAGACATACTGCTGTCACATGCAGATTTCTGACATGCAGCTCAAAGACATAAGGATTAACTCTGACCTCAAGCCTAGCATACTGATTGAAGGAAAGGGTTTTGCCTAGAAAAGAAAATTTCTCGCTTTACAATTGCACTGGATACAGTTTGGTTTGCAACCCACCTTCAGCATAAATTTATAAAGAGGAAACACACAAACCAAACATAACAAAACAGAAAACAGTTTTGAAAGTCCCACAGGCTTCTGAGCAAGTACGTCACAATTTCCCTAGCGTATTCAGAACAGGATGGAGGCAGTACTGTAAAAATATACTGCATACACAGCAGAAGCAAGGGAAAATTGCATTTTTATTACCAATAAAGAAAGAAGTCTGAGCTTTTTCCACTGACAAATGAATAAAAAACTCATTTCAGTGAAGACAACAACCTTCACCCTTCCAGTTCCAAACAATGAAGGCATACTGAGAAGAACAGAAAAGACCAGTGAGGAAATTCCATGCCAAATTTTGACCAAAATTCTGCTTGACTCAGTATTAATACTAAAAGGAAGATAAACATGATTTGCAAGTAAGACTGATTTCAGGCAACAGACTTGTTTTTTGGGGGAGAAAAAAAAAAAATCCACAGAAATCAAATGTGATGATGATTTTGCTTTCACCTTGGTCAATGTGCCAAGTACATCCAGACTCATCAGCCAAAAAATATATACGTATTAGTGCACCAAAAAAGACAAACTTCCATTTTCTTTTTCTCCCTTTATGCATAACAAAAAAGAGGAAGTTTGTTACAAAATGAGTGCCGTGAGAAGAGCTGATGCACATTGCCCTTGGCTTCAACAATTTCCAAAGACGTTCAGCTATTGTTTGAGCCTGAGTTTTGACCAAAGGCCAGGGAGTTGTAATCTTTTGCAGAAGTCATGACAGCTGGTCGCTTCTCGAGCCCAGGAAGCGACCAGACCTGCTCCAGGGAGGGGGCCTGACATGCAGTGATGGGAAATCATCCGGCTCAGCTATCCGCTTCCTGCCACCAAGGAGATACATACCGGCAAGTGTCCCCACATCCATCAGAGGCAGGGGGAGCTGCTGTAGCACCAGGAACCACTGCCACTGCACTGTAGGTGTACTGAGGTCCCTCTCCTTTTACGCTGGAAACCCAGACACACTGAACTTTACAATTATGAGTTAGTTTTCTGCAGCAATTGGAGGCAAATTATCTTTTGCTGTTCTGTCTTTTATGCTGAAGACAAACTTATAAGACATCAAGGCAGGTGGGACCACTATCCCTCAGCTAAGACTTTCTTCTCTCTGCCCAAATCTGTAGGAAGGTCAGGGCTGAAGCCTGTCAAGGTACAAAAGTACTGCAAGCTAACTTCTAACTGCTTGCTGTCTCACATATGATCAGTTTCCCATTTGCCTCATGCCTTTACACTGAATGCAAAACTAATGGTGCCCTTATCCTTTCCAAGGGAGCTCACTGCTGCAATAAGAACCCCTTGGGCAAAATAGTATTACCATAATCCACATACACAGCACAGGATACGTAAAGCCAAAAGTTTCCACTGATTTTGGATATTCCCAGTTGTAATACTACCCGTATCTTCTTTTCCCCCAAAATCTTAGCATTTTCTCTGTTATTGCATCAACAACAAAAACTTGCAACTGTAAGCACTCTGTTTTCTTAATTGGATCCCAAGAACATTAAGTCTGGCTAACAAAAAACAAACGACTGACCTTAGTTGATGAGAACTTAGTGGCTGAGCATTATGCAGAAACTCAGAAGCACCAGGATCAGCTTTGTCATAGAGGGTGTGGAGCTTGCTTGACCACCTGCCTAACTCTCCTGGGTAGGAAACAAGCAGCTTCTCCCCGCCAGCTGAGATAGGATGATGACAGTGGAACAAGAGCAGCTTCTTCCAACTCAGTCTGCACACAGCCTGTCATTTGATGAGTAAATGGATCTGTGGGACAGAAGCACTTGGCTTCCTGACACAGAAAAATACACTGCTTCCTTGGCAGGACCTTTTAACTTTGTGGATAATCAGTGAAAAAAAAGGGAATAGGCTCAGGTGCAACTCAGCATATGAAATGAAGGTATTCAGGTGGGAATCATAGAATCTCTTAGGTTGGAAGGACCTCAAGGATCATCAAGCTCCAACCCCCCAGCTGCAGGAAGAGCCACCAATATCCATATCTAATAGTAGACCAGGCACAGGACATAAAGCAACCACTGCCCATGTCTCCACGCTGAGGAAGAGGATCAGCAAGAATACATTTTACTACCCCATGACTTCTCAGAGCCCAGGGAAAGTCTGGCTTCATTGCTAGTGAAACTGCAAAGTTCCTACCACAGTATGCTCCCAGAACATGCTTAACAGACACAATCCTGTCAGTGAGGCAACAGCTTTCCCAGGAGACTGGGGAAACACCTCCCAAAAGAAAAGAAAAGAAAAGAAAAGAAAAGAAAAGAAAAGAAAAGAAAAGAGACAAAGAGGAAAAAAAAAAGAAAAAAAAAGCACCTAGACACTATTTTCTACAGTTTGTTGTTATGACTCTTTGCTCTGGAATAGTCTAGCATGTCCACACTGTGTGGTGAGGAGGAAGATACAAGGAAGGCTAACGGTGAATGGGCAAGATGGACACAGCAGCTGCTAAAAGGTATGGCTTCCATATGCTAAGAAAAAAGCAGAGAAAGAGAGAAAGGCATCAGGTTGATATCAGCATGTAATCCTGATGACAGAGCATTGGATGCTGCACACAGTTCATTCCAGGAAGAAAAACAAAGGTTACAGAAGCAGCAATTCGCTACTGGAGAACAGCAGAAAACCTACAAAGAGTGTTTCTTTCTTCGTGGCAGAGTTGAAAACACATTGCCTACATGCCCTGGCACATCTAGGCCTACCGGCACCAATACATCAGGCTCAGCCCTTCTGTGCTGAAGTATCAAAGCCCTCGCAAGGATGCTGTCCCACAAGGGGTACTGGGACAAAACATGAAAGTTTGTCTGAAGATACTTCTGACTTCCCACATTTCTATGCCTTTCTGCATTCTCCTACAGTCTGCTCTAGATCTGCAAGTCCACAGATATATTCTCTGGGGGGCCTACAAAACATCTTGCCATCTCGGAGCATCAAAACTTCTCTCAGA
Source organism: Centrocercus urophasianus (assembly GCF_019232065.1). Lineage (NCBI taxonomy): Eukaryota > Metazoa > Chordata > Aves > Galliformes > Phasianidae > Centrocercus > Centrocercus urophasianus. The sequence goes on along the minus strand of NW_024884364.1, from coordinate 41,850,154 downwards.
GAAGAAATCAGTTAGAAAACCCATGGTATTACAATCAAAAACACTGGAACAATTTGCTGGTGAAAAAAGTAAAAAAAAAGAGCCACTGTTTGCATGGCCTAAACCACAGGCATGCAATGGTCACAGCAAGAGAAGGGAAGTCTCAATGCAAAATAAAAGATCTGAGGACTGAGCTTCACCTCATTTAAAAATCTCCACTGCTTTCTGATCAGCTGTTTCGAAAAGCCATTCTGTATGTCATCCACTGTGGTTGTCTCAGACACGGCTACCTCAGTAGCCCTGCAGATCTCTTCAGCACATGAAAAGCTGCCATTCCCTTCAGTGAGCACCACTTGGAGAAGTCTGCAGCTAATCACTTCAAGGAAAAAACTTCCTTCACACCACGTCTTGTGTCCAGTGAAGACACCATTGTGTCATCATTAGCCTAAAGAATTCAGGAAGAATCCCCATAGCAAGAAATGTTTCATGTTTATAATGTCAAATCAGGCCTGTCACCTGGCAAATTTATTTTTCAAGCATTTTCTGCTGGTGCCTGTCAGGATCTCAAGATGCTTGGGAAAGCATTGAGTCACAGCTGTGCTGGGTAACATCATTAACAATAATATATCATTCATATGATATATTATTGTTATTGGGTCATGGTTATTTTTGTTATATTATTGTTATATGGTCATGGTTCAGTTCACATACCCCATTTTTTCCGCATTTGTTGGGTCAGCATAGAGAGACCACATGAATGATGCAGTGTGACCACTTCCTGGGATACCATTCAACACCAACAGCCCAGCTGCTGCTATTGCTCAGTTCAGATCAGTTTTCTACTCTACAAGGCTCCCATCTTCAATTCCAAACCATCTTCTTTGCACTCTCTCCCTCAGCGTAGATGAGTTTGCTGCTCTAAAGATGAACATGTACTAGAATTCTTTTCCATGATACAGACTTAAATATGTCTGCATCAAACTTATTTTAAAAAGTCTGCATCAGAAAGGAGATCCACACAGTACCCTGACACCATCTTTTGCTTAACTTCTGTCAGTGGAAAAGAACTGAAAGTAGAGATGGTCAATGTAAGACAAAAATTTAGAGCGAGGTATGATAACTATCACTTATTTAAAAATGAACTATCTGCCTGTCAGGTTAGGAGAATCAGAAGACCTCTCCACAACAGCACTGGGACACAGCCTCAGAAAGAAAAGTGGAGTTTGACACCAAGTACGATGTGATTAATCATTCAACGTGGACAATGCTGGAGGACCCCTACCATTCCCTGTGATGCCCTGGAGCACATTTGTACCATACTGTGAAAGCAAAGTGGCAGCTGGTCCTCTGCAGGGCTGCTTGGTATTGAAAATCCTACAGGAATCCTCTCAGCTCTAATTTTGTTTTCTCACCATCAGGCATTCTTTTGAAACATTGACTTTTGGTTTATTTTGTGGGTTTATGCATAAAAGATAAACACCTTGTGGGAAAGACAAGCAGGCAAAACACAAATATGTGTCCTTTCTCTATTTATTAATAATAATGAAAAGCAAATAAACGCTTTGCTGGGAAAAGTAAATGTTCCAGCAGTCAAACATGATCTTGTTTCCACACTGTTTGTACACTAGTTGAGTTTCACAACACAGTCTCAGACACCTGCATATGTTGTGCATCTGTATTTTTCTCTTCTTCCATATTTATCCACAGCATCCAAGACAGGTATACAATGCAGTCATAGGAAAAAGCAGAAATTGCTCTCTAAATGCATCAGCAGTCATGGAATTTCAGATCCTAAATTCAGAGTTGCTCATTTCAGTAGCATACATAAGCACATTCCCCAGTGGTAATGTATTTCTAGCATCACTAAGATATTGTGTGTCCTTCCTACAGTTATTTTCCTTTGTAACTGCACACCTTCTTTGCTATAGCCACTTTGCTGGGAATAGAAAGACAGGTACCAGCTGAACACTGAGAGAGAAAGAATACATGAAAGTCATTTTAGGAAAAGAAGACAGCCAGTTTGCTTGTTTTACATACAGGAGAAGACCGCCACTACATACTATAGCCTGACAGACTTTCTACCATCTCCCAAGAACCAGAAGGGAGTAAATAATGAAAAAACTAAATAATACATAGAAAAGCGTCTTCATTATAGATAGGAGTGCTGAGGACTATTTGCTGGTTAATTAACTAATTAAGTAATTAATAGCCTGAAAATGTGGTTGACTAAGATATTTATTTGTGAGCTTCCCAATAGTGCCAAGACTTGTTAGAGACCACTGCAATGGAGAATTTAATCAACTCTAGCATTAGAGGAAAATGCCATCCATTGTTTGCAATGAACCAATGGTCCATTTGTGTGGCCATAAAATCTAAAGCAGTTCTGATACTGTACACTAAGCAGCTGACAATCATATTGCTTCAGAAGAGCAGTTCAGGAAGTTACCTGTACAGCTAGAGATGGAAATCTTTTACTGTGAGTTATAAGAGGACACTTAAAATATCCTGATACACTTGGCCTTCTTTCTTTCCCTTTCCAGGACTGGCTCCCCAGAGCAGTGATCATTGCACCAAGCAATCAGAGTTCACAAAACGCTTGGACAATGCTATTAAAAATATGATTTGATTGCTGAGCAGACCTGCATTGAGCCAGGAGTGGGCTCAATGACCCCGTGAGTCTCTTCCAGTTCAGGACATGTTCTATAATTGCCCTTATATATACATCCCTAAAGCCTTCTTCCTTTGTTCCAATAATCTTAAAAGGATCTTTATCTTCACCTGAGATCTACCTCTCTTTGTGGAATACTCCAGTTGAACATCCTATTAAACTTGTCCAGAAGTCCTTCTTGATACATATACCCTTTGTACACACCATTTTCTAAGTGCTACACAGAGATCACAGTCTCAGCCCAGCAGTTCTGGGAAGCTGGCTGACCTTCTCTCTCACTATTGGTCCTTGAAAGCAGTGAAACTGCTTTTGATAAATTCTTTGCAATACCGGGCAATTAGAGATGTCAATAATCACATAATAGATGTCAATAATCACATATAGGAAAAAAAATGAACTCACCCAACTGGTGATAGGATCTCTAGCTATCAGAACATTCCTGAGGAAGCAGTCCTCATTATCAGAGAGCAGCTCCCTCTTTCTGGAGGCTAGCCCTTCCATGAGCCCAGGTGGGGCTGGGAGACCCAGAAGGATCCAGGGTCCACGACTTCTGGTCTTTTGGGGAAACACAGGTGACTTGCTTGCACCCATGCTTCCTGGGCCAGCCACCTCCTTCACCAGGTGCTCAATCATCCATTCTAGACATGACATAACAGTTTCCTTACACTCACCATCAGTGTGTTGGCAACAACACTTACTTCTTTACATTGTCCATAATATACATGCTATTTGGCTATTTAGCATAATGTCTTAATGCAGCTTCTACCAGTAAGAATCTTTTTTTTTTGAAGATGACTTCTATTGCATTATCTGCTTTCTGAACAGGAAGTAAATCTGTTTGAGGCATAAGGAGAAAAAAGAATTCAAATACAATTAAGAAAGTTAATTCCGTTTAAATAAGTAGCACAAATTCTGAGCTTCCATGCATGCATACAGTCTAATATACACTCTCAGAGGGAAACTTTAGACAGTTAAAGAAACAATGTCAGCGTCTCAGAAACTGTAATAAAGTGCTAAAATGTATGTTTTTTTCCTCTTGCGATTTCAGTTGCAGGTCCTACAGTGCTGTTTTTATCCCCACACTTCTAGCTGCTGGAGATGGTGGATGACTAAGGTTTAATTCACAGTCATTTCTGTTAGCATGTGTTGAGACAAACCTGTAAAAGTAAACCGACTGCATTCATAAGACAGAAACATCAAAGAGGTAAAGATGAATTTTTAGCACATTGCTTTTCAAAAACTAATTTTAAAACCAGTCCCATATTTTTGATCACACTGAGCCAGAGATAACTCAAATTATTCTCTCTTCATCTAACCTTCATCCTTTCTCTGTATCCTTCCTACATGCTTAATGAGATAGGAGAAAAGCAGATCAATTATTTAAAGTCTGTTGTAAAATGGCTGCATACAATTTATAAGATTCATATTTGTTATGCTGGATGATCAGTACAGGTATATATCGTGTGTAGTGGAGATGTAGCAGAGAGATTAATTCTTGAAAGTAACTCAGACTGATGGATAAGGTATATACATATATACTATCAATAAATCAAATAAGACAGACAAGGCTGTTTGCACGCCCGTGAGTAATGCCTAGTCCCAGCCTGGCTGGAGAAGCTAAGAGGACACCATATACAAATAACATCATAATATGCACCGTAATCTTTGCAGTCCCACCATTATTTAGGGATAAGGAAAGCACTGGTCAAAAACTGTCTGTAGCCTGATCAGGTTTTGGCCTCTCCCAGCTCAATATGCAATACTCGCACCAATTTCACTTTGAGAAAGAAGTCTCTTCAAATAAAAATAAAGACCTGTGCTCTTGTGTACTGATATAACTGAGCTCCTGTACTCTCAATAAACCAGGTAAACTTGAGAATCCTTTGAAATTAAGAAATCTCACAACACAAATGTCATTTCAAACCTTACATTTTACCCTGGGTCTTTGCACTGCCATTCTTAATAGATAACATAGTTAAAAGAACAATTGTTTAAAACAAAACAAAAAGGTGGTGTTCAAGGGGAAGAATCACATAACTCAGTAACTACAAATGGGGCAGTGCTGTAGAATTCAGCTTTCAAGAGCAGAGAGCAAAGGAATAAATCAAATAACTCATACTGTCCAAGTCAATATGATGGAGCACGGAATTTTTGGCACGTAACAGTCTCATGATGAATGAAAACACAAACAAAAATCAATGGCTGAGATGCTGAAAGAACAAATTTTCCCTAGCAGTAAAAAGACTTGAATACTGGCTGCCAGCCTAATTTCATTAGGAAATGCATTCCAATTAATGGAAGCTCTGCAAACAAGAGATAATTACCAAGGCGAGACACAGGAAAGGTCCAACAGCCTTCCAGCTTCTCTTCTTTGGTTGTGGCTTGCCCTACGCTCTTTGCAATTCATTTCAGGTGTGAGTTGTCGGGTTTCTGCAATTGTATTTCCCAAACCCCCTGCCATTCCTTCTGCACAGGACCCTCCTTATTTGATCTTGTATTAGCCTTGTTCTCCCACAAGCTATAAGCTGTGTAGTTTTATAAGTAGGGGAGCGATGTCCTTGCTTTTATATCTCAGTGTCTGAATGCCAGTTGTTCCATTATTCCTGTGCTATTTGTTTATATTCGTTTTGATGCTACCTTTCCTGTGCCAAATTAAATACTGGCACACACAGGTGCCTGAAATCAAAGTTGTGCCTACATATGCTCTGGTGAATTTAGTTTTTCATTTCCATGATTTCATTTCCCAGGAAAACAGCAATTATGTAACCTTAGTAGAAACAGAAGCCAACAATATTAAACCGTCACAACTGCGCTCACTTTACCCTAAGGACTTATTTCAATGGGAGGATGGAAATTTTCTTAAAACCAAACAAGCAACACAGACCTTTTTGTTTTAACAGACGTACTTGCTTATTCTATCTGCACGTAGGCAGAAACATGAGAAGTTTTGCCTCCCACATCTAAGCCAGAAGGAACTGATGCTGTTCCCTTGAATGCTGTGCATTTCCAAAGCGCCTTTGCCACATCTCTCTCACAGTCTATCTTGGCCTTGGCCCAGAGTCTCCCAGACAGCCATCACAATGGCGTGCGAAGTAGCTCCTGCACAGCACAGTGGAGAGGATGTGTCATCCACATCTGATGATGCAGTTCTCCAAGGATAAGAATGCTTGCTGACCAAGACTTGCATCCCACTTGTTTTTTTCCACCATGCAGCTCCATAGACAAGAGCTTAATTACATCAGTTCAAGAAATCCCAAGCACCTGAAACTCCATCCTCTTACCTTCTCTTTGTTTCTCAGAAGAAGTTAAACATCTGTAGCCCCAGAGACTGTGACAGCAACCCACAGGGGCCAGTCTCAGGGCCATCAGTAGCTTCAATGTCCAGCCGTGGCAGTCAAGGGCTCCATGCTGAATAGCCACATTGAGTCCAGCATTGCTATCAGTATGGGTATAGCCACTGCGGGTCTTCTGGACTGTTTCTATACAGTCCATGTAAACCAAACTAATAGTAATATCATCATAGAGGCAGCTCTACTGCTCCTGGAGACCTAAATCTCTGTGTGCCACCTGCTTACTCGTCTGTATGCACTTAATCATACTCTTCTGAAAACATTAAGTCTCAGTCTACAGCCATCACATGGCATTAACACAATAGCTTCACTAAAAGGCAGGAAAGCAGGAGTAAGCAGAGAAGCAAGTGATTAAAGCCTAATTCGCCATAGCTAATAGATGGAGATTTGATTAAAAAAAAAAAAAAGAAATTTAAAAAAATAAAGAAAAAAAGCAACCTATATCACAGAAAGCAGCAGTACGATGTTAAAGCCACACAATGCCTGCTTCAGATGCTGATCAATTCCTTATTTGAATTTTAAATGTGGAGTGGTATTTCCAGCTCTGCAGCTCTCAGGCGTTGCGTCAGATATATAACGCATCCTTCACTCCCATTGTGGCGTTATGAGATTGTCATTTAAAAGGTCTTCCCTAGGCATGGCTGCCAAGCTGTTTGTCTGAGCTGCAGTGGTATTTTTGGAGACAAAGACTTGGACGTGGTGTGGGACAGGTGGCCTGGCAGCAGTGGTAGGAAGCTATCAAACCGCGCAGCGTACATTTCAAAACACAAACCAGAGGGAGAGGAGATAAATCATTTACTGTATTTAACTTAGCATATTGCTACTTTTTGTGACTCATCTAGTCTTGCAGAAGACTCTCCAGCCAGAATAAGCCAACTTTGAAGGAAAGACTATGTAAAGCTTATGGATTGCCGTGTATTTATGAAGTCAGTGTGCACAAATGCAGAGACAGAAGTGAAAGTACAAAATTAAAGATGGGGAGGAACCTGTATCATCCCAGCTCCCTCCACTCTCCCTGGGTTTCAAGGATCTTCTTATGCTTTGCTGCACAAAAATAAGCCTGAGCTATCCTTTGAAGGCCTGTGCAGAGTGGCAATAGCCAGTAAACATATCATGACTTCCCACTTCACCTCAAGTGTCTGTCCATAATGCCGGCACCAACCTCCTGTGGCCGAGCAATCCATTGAGCTTCCTACAGCAACAGGGCAGGATCTCTGCCTTTATGTCACCACATCTTGCCTAGCTCCTCTGATCAGTCCTTCACCATGCTTTGAGTACTGCTACCACAGCAACTTGGCCATCCCGTGGCTGAACATTCTCTTATTTTAGGCCTCCTTAGCAGCACACTGGGCAAGGGCTTCTCTCCAGATGAAAAGCATGTGTACAGGCACCCTGCAGAAGGGATCTCGTTGCTCTTCAGTCACGTTAAGTCTCTGACTCACCATGCCACCAGACACAGATCTGTCATATGCTGAGAGCTGTCATGGCTAGACCACATCCTATGCGAATACAGGCACAGAACACCTGGTATATGCCTGCCGCTTTAAGTTGCAAAACTCCCAAATGCATGGCATTTCTTTAAGGAAATCAGTGTTAACCCTGTTACCAAGAGCTACATTGACACTTATGATGCATTTTAGGCTGGATTTCTTCATAAAAAGGATTGTCCAAACACTGGTGCTTCCGTCCCCATGCATTTAAACATGCAACCTACTTTCAGATGAAGCTGGCAAAGATAAAAGTGTTACAAAGCTACTGAAATCCATCACGGTCCTTGGCAGAAGCAGCCAGGCAGAAATGGGAGGCCCAAATCAATGCCCCTGCAAAAGGAAAAATAATGCCACAAAACCAAGCACAATTTCAGATACTTGAGTGTTCATGAGGCAGAGAGAATTTATGGAAGACTGGCAGTGCATAGCTTCAAATGGGCCCCATTGCTAACAGGCACAGGGCCATATAAATGCAAGACATAACACTGTGAAAACAACCCTATCCCACAGAACCACTTAGGATGTTACAAAATACTGCGTGACCTGTGGCAACTGAAATTATCATTATCAGCCAAACGTGTAAAAGGTCATCAGTTATCCTAGAATAGGCATTTGTTCCATATCCTCCACTAATTTATATTGTATTCCTTCATTTACTGATTAAACATTGATTGCGTTTTTCCCCTCTTTCCCCTCCACCCATCGCAACTTTGCACAGAACGGACATCAGAGCAACCTGTTACCATTTCCAGGGTCATCACAACAAAAATATACAGTTGCCATGCCTGGTACTCTCTGCCATTTGAGTCAGGAGAATGAATCATCAAAAATGCTATTGTCAAATGCTTTCTATGAATTATGTTCTGCACTGCAGTGGCTTGCTCTGCTCAGGATGCTGTATTTAGATTATTGGTATTTCTCCTCAGGATTGCTCTTAAAAGCCATTGAAACAAAGTCTGGTTGTCTCCAAAAGGGGGCAGCCCATTTCAAGCTACTTTAAGGCTTTTCATATGCACAAAAATAAACGTACAGGTTTGTTAGAAGATCAGTGTAGGAATTTAACATCACAGTAGATAAGAATGCACCTTATCCAGGAAACCTTGTGGTAAGAACAGAAGACATATATCATACATATATATTATGTAACATAGCAGTATCTAATCAGCGGGATACCAGTGAACTCCAGGAACATACCTGTACCAACATACAGTTCTAAAAAATACTATTCAGATACCTAACAGCTATATATCTATTGCTGTATTTCTCAGTCTATAGCTTCATTTCAAGGACAGTAAAGACACAGGCTTTAGAACTTGCTATTGTCGTGGGCTTACGCTACAGAAGTGGAGAAAGTGTCACCGATCTTTGGTTTCCATCTTTACTCTATTAATATTCTTTAGCAATTACAAGCAATTAAGAATTCTCTGTGGGTTTCAATCCCTATGACCCTAACTGGGATGGGAACAGAAGGTAGCGAATGGCCTGAGTCACATCTGTGCTTCCTACAAATTATGCAGACACCAAAAATAGACATCCCACCCCGTTCACGATTTTGATGTTGAGTAAAATAAAAGACAAAAAGATTGTAAAACTGCAGTTGCTATAAATCAAAACTAAGACAGTTTCAGTCCAAAAATAAGGTAAGTGTGCTGAAAACCAAGAGCTTATGAAATGAGAATTTCTGTACAACAGAAGCCAAAGAAAATCTGTCAATTACTTCTTCTTTGGAACTACAATCCCTTCCTAAAAATTTCAGGTTTTTCAACAATTTTTAAGGTTGAATGCCTGCAACACAGAGTTCATCCCACAAATAGAAAGTTATTCCAGCTATTTTCAATTTCAGTGGTTTCTACTGGAGTAAGTATTCATCAGACTGCCCTCCAAAGAGCACCTCTCCATCATTTGCCGCCAGCAGATCAAAGCTAGCTGACTTTCTAGAGATTTGGAGTCAGATACCAATGTCAGAATTGCTGAACTGTTTTCACGCAGGGAAGTCAAACTACAGCAATACAGAACCATCTCTGCATAGCATACATGAAAACTCCTTATCACCACTTGTTCTACTGCTTAACTGGCTATTAAAACTAGGTCTTAATGAAAACGGCTTCCCAAGAAAAATTATTACTCCTTTAAAGAATGCCACCTTCAACTTGTCAGGGAAGAATATAATTTCCAACCAAATTCCACCAATGATATTTTTTCTATTTAAAGACTCAAAGAGAACATAAGATGACAAAATAATTATGTCAGATTTAAGAGTGCAAAAATTGGGAAAATCAAAAGTGATAACACTTCCAGCATTAACGACTGTAGGGGAAACAAAAATAGCATAAAGTATATTTACATAGGTTGCTCCAAAAGTAATGCCTCTTATTTATTTTCATGGAAAGAACAACAGATACAAAGAGCACAATAACACTGTTATAAAGAGAAAACTCTCAGCTACAAAACACTATTTTTTCAACACAGTCATCAGTATGAGTTATGCATGCCACATTTGTAAAAACCTGCACTAGCAGAGGTGACCAGCCGTCACTGCTGCCACTGCTGAAATGCATCATCCATTGCATCACTGTGCTCACAACCACTGGTTGGTCTCCATTAATGTTCAGCAGGTGTTGATGAATATCAACGGGTGCCATTTTTTCCACACAGAGGAATTCAATTCCACACCTCTGCTTCATCTTCACTTCCATGTCAGACACCATTGTGTCAGGGTGCCTCTCTGCTGTCATCTGTCATATGGCAACAAAATGTAATGGGATACTGGAGGGAAGGTTCAACCTCTGCTGCCATACCACCAACATCTGCCTCTGATGTTGAGGATCAGCATAATAAAATTGGAGGCATTACTTTCAGAGCAATCCTCTCATTTTTATAGCTGTAATAGAAAAAAATTTCTAAACTAATCTGATCCCAAAGCCTGCACTATCTGTTCTTACATCAATTATCTGTTCCCAGCATGGATACAAGAATTTCTGTCACTACAGAGCAAATCCACTCTAATAGTTAATTCTGTTGTCTTGCTCTCCTTGGAGACTTGAGGGTACCAGGGATTATGCTCCTCTACAGCACTACTCGGATGCAGTCTACCAATTCCACCCATCAAATCCTTGTCATACGAGCACTTCCTTGAAAAACATGCACTAGGAAAATCCATGCTCATCCACTACTGATTTAATTCCTGTCATGGTGGCAGGAGCCTGACTCGCAGATCTTGCTTATTCTTTTGCAGCCCATCCCACAGAGACAGCATGGCAGGAGAATGACCTGACAGCTTTTACCCTTCCTCACACTATCAGCTACTTAGTGAAATGTGCTAGGTCATACGCAGTTGCAAATCGAATGCCATATGGGGTTGTCTGAATTAACAGATCATCAAATCTCTTTTTCTGAAAATGACATACCACAACTGACACAGAAATTAAAATGCAATAAATCAGATGCAGTCCTTCCCCACCTGCACGGACTTTTTAGACAATGGGATTCCCTCAGCTATTTCAGGCACCCAGGTCTGAAGACCAGTAATTTTTTACTGCATTTTCACTTGTAGCCTGGTTAAAGTCTCTTCTTTTTTGAAAAAAATATCTCTTCTGATCTCACTGTCTGCTTTCTTCTTTCACTTGCCTTTTGTCACATAGACCTTTTGAGTGTGACAGTAGTTGCAATTTATTTCTGTCTTTTGTAGTTCCTTTGAAATTATACTCGGGGTTGCAGAAATAAAAAGCATCACACATACTAACTTCAGAGCATCCATTTATTTATAACTTGTGCAATTTCTTCATTTGGGCTTTCAATTACGCAAAAATTCATCACACACAGAACTCTTCATTATATGGTGTTCAGATCTAACAGTAAGCCACAAAAGATTTTTGCAGACAGAATGCACTGCATTTACTACAGAGACATTAAAGATTTTGTTCATAAACAGCTTTTAAGCCATACCTACTGTATTTCCAAAAACATCTTTAAAGAACTGAAATTTTCTCATTATTCTATAGACCAATACACTATTTCCTTTAAAACTGTAAGAACGTAATTTAGCATTGTAACAATCTTTAAATCTAATGTCTTTTCAATGCAGTTAACTTTTTAGCTTGTCATGTCTTCTAATGAAATTTATCTGACAACATAATTTCAGAATATAGATTTTAGATTGCAGTTGTGATTAAGTTGTGCGGAGTACATCTTCATGCATTTGCAGAAGCACTACTTAAGAGTTTAGGAGACAATAGGAAATATTTTCTACCCAAAGGCAATTGAATTTAAAAGAAAGAAGCAAAACGTATTACTGATTCTGATTCAGTTACATAAAATTACAAAACAGCAGTAGTTTTTGGTTAGTAAGAGCCTTTATCATATCAGGTTGTGCTGAATAGCTATTTCTCTCCCTCTGTAATTTGTAAGTGGGCAGTAAATTATAAGCAACTTCTTCCTTTTATCAGTCTGTCCTCAGTTACCACAATCACAATCTCACCACTTTGCTTTTTTCTATCCTGTTTCCCCCATCCTGTATCTTCTCATCTTCTAAGTAGTGAGGTCTTGACATCAAGAAAATTTATCTCTTTCTAAGTTTGTCTGCCCTTGACCAAGAAAGATCTTCACTCCTAGACAGCTTCTCCAGAGTTAGCTTTTCTTCAGTTAATTGTACTCATGTTAATAAAACATTCAGCCATAAACATATACAGGAACACATATGTACAGGTACCCATCTTTTTTAACGCTCTCTGAACCAGGCTGGAGCTGGCAACATATACTTCTCTGATCTATGACAGTGGGCTGGGGTCAAAGCTATGACAATCAGCATGTTCTTAGATGTGAATCTGTATCATAGGAAGATACAGTTCAGCCTCTTTAAAAAAAAGAATACATGTAGAAGGCACTTAGTTCAATGTATTTCTTCAGAGTGTGTGAGCAACTAAGGCACAGCTGGAACCGAAGGTGGCACAGCTGGAACCGAAGATGGCACACCGCAAAAGCCTAACGTCCCACAGCTCCTGTCATAGCCTATCTGCCACACAAACTTTTAACAGCACAGATATACTGAATGTGGGGCCCACCCATCTCCAACAGCTATCTCAAGTCTATTGTTTCCATTCAGCTGCTTACAATCACTCGTAAGTCTTTCAAGTTTCATGAGCACTTCCTAAACACAATTCTGGGAACAGAAGTTCAATTGTCAAGCCATTTTGCTCCATGACAAATAGTGCTGATCTTTAAAGCCTGGAAAAACAGAATATTTTTATGACCTCATTGCAGTTCTTTACTGTTCTGACCCTGGTGTTTGTGGAAAAGACAAAGTATCACACACTGTACATCTTGCTAAAAATTTCAGTGCTTCTGTTTAGGAGACATCTATCATAGCATTTGGACATACCAAATATTGATGTGCCTGTGGGTGGGTTCTAGGCTGCTAGCAGAAAACTCCTAATGAGCATTTCACTTTTGGCATGTACACGTATGCCACTGGCGTGTATTTCTGTTTCATCAAGATTGGTCATTCTGTGTCAAACCCACAGTAGCCTCCTTGCAAACAGATGGGGCTGCCAGCCAGAGACAGCCAGTTGGATCCTGCAAAACTCCTGTCCTAGTACTACATTCAGGGCAAGGGAAGAGGGGTGCACCAACAGGAGAAGCCAGTACACACCAAAGTGAATTACAGTATAATTTATCATAGAATCATACAATCATAGAATCCTTAGAGTTGAAAGGGACCTCTGAGGGCCGTCTAGTCCAATTCCCCTGCAATGAACAGGGACACAAAGCTGGATAATGTTGCCCATGTCCTTATCTAGCCTGGTCTTGAAATTCTCCAGGAAGGAGGCATCTACCACATCTCTGGACAACCTCCGCCAGTGCCTCACCACCCTCACTGTAAAAGATATTTTCCTTATATCTAACCTAAATCTACCCTCTTTGAGCTTGAAGCCATTTCCCCTTGTTCTAACACCACAAACCCTGCCAAAGAGTCTGTCCCCTTCTTTCCTGTAGCTCCCCTTTAGATACTGAAAGGCTGCTATCAGGTCACCTCACAGCCTTCTCTTCTCCAGGCTGAACAGCCCCAGCTCTCAGCCTGTCCTCATGGGAGAGATGTTCCATTCCATGGGTTGTTTTTGTAGCCCTTCTCTGGACACGCTTCAACAGGTCTATGTCCACCCTGTACTGAGGAATCCACATCTGGACACAGTAGCCCCAATAGATCAGACCTTATGTACTACAGAATCATACAGTGTAGCTTACATGATACACTCCTGTTCTTGCATCAAAAAATACAAGCCTTGCATCAGTTCAATCACTATTTAACAAACCACATGATAACTCTGACCAGTTTTGTGTCTTTCACAGTGTTAGTTGTAAACTTGACAAATAAATCCTGTCTTGTTTTTAAATTTAAACATAAAATAATAAAGTTTATATTGGATGTATTTCTGTGTGCAAACAACTCAGAGTAATAAGTGAAATTTTGACTTTTTTTTTTCAGAAAGTTTCACACTTTTCCTTGGAAGCTTGCAGGAGACGGACTCCTGCCAACAGCAATGTGTCATGGAAACAGGATTTTAAGATATTAGTCACTGATAGGCAACATCTTCAATTTCTAGCTAGTGGATGAGCTGCAAGTTTAAGAGGAAATATCATCCTCTTTTCAGCACAATAGATGATTAATCACTTAACTAACAAGGCAAGATTGTTGAATTATGATAAAATCTTGATTTACAGTATTGCAGGTTGGTGCAGTTATTAAAAAAGAGATTAAACTGTCCTTTATGGAATTCTAATTAAGCTTGCTGTTAACGAAATGGGAAAATATTTAAGATAATAGTTAATGGCATACCACTTCCTACCAGTGTCTTTGGAAAGATACTAGCAATTACACAGATCAAACTGATTCAACAAGATTTGCAAACCTTAGTAGACAAATATAAGCCATTATCTTTAATACAGACTCTTTAATAACCACGATCTACAGACCAGAGGTGTCAGACAGGCAAACAGATGTCTCCTCAGGTGAACTTACACTGTCTATCGCTGGGCATATAGTCATGTACAGCAGGAACACTCTGCTCTACTCAGTGAGAAAACAGACAGTACTGGCTACGACTGGGACAGTCATGTTCACTCCTTCAGCAAAACACAGTAAAAAGAAGAAAAAGAGACAGGAATGGTAACTTGCAGACTGTAACACTTGAAAACCTGAACAAAAGGCTAAGATCTCATTACACTAAGACCCATTTCAATAACAGACAGCCCTTTAGATACACAGATATATAAAAGACACAGATATATATAACATACACCTCCAAACCAAATCTAAAATAAGAAAACACAGCTTAGCACAGCCAGAAGGAAGGCAAAAGAAAGCAACTGGGTGGTCTTTCTAAGTCTGCTGAAAAATGATCAGCTTTTACAGGAAACACAATTGTTGCCAAATACTGAGAGAAAGGATCATTCTGAGCCAAGACTTCAGAGAGGCGCAAGGGATGCTCCTGCTGATATTACAAACAGCAACTAAGTAAAAATATTACTGCAACTGCTGCAGAATATATATACCATGCTGTAAGCTGCTGCAACAGGTAGGCTGAGGATGAGAATTGAAGATGCAATTGATGAGCAAATGGTAGGCTTCTGATGCAGTAACTGGAATAGGAAAAAAATGCAAGCATTTGTACAGTCTTAGGAAGAAAAAAGTGGATTTGCTTTTAAGAATAAGCATGAAGGGTAAGATTTTCTGTTTAAAGCTTTATAAATTCAAATAAATTCTACTGGAATAAGAATTTATCATCATCATTTTAAAAACATTCTTAATATGCTCCTAAAGCAAGACCTGAACTTTGTTTATGCATTTTCTCTTGAGTACTTCCCAACTTCTGTATTTTGTGGTGCCATCAGCCGAGCCCAGCGAATACAAAAGCAGCCTGAGATTCAAAGATACTTTGTTTTTAGGAGATCTGGGCCTGTCGTTTCAAAGCCTTCAGCAAAGCAGGCCAGCTTCCTTATTCTCAGTTTTAGTGGAATGGGAGGATAAATCCATCCAGTAGACAAAAGAGATGGAGCTGAACTGAAAAGTAATTTTCACTGCTGTGTTTTAATCAACAAAAAGCAATTAGAAAATGCATATGAACATTAACTGTTCTAGCTGCATTATTTCCAGAGCCCTGTCAGTAGAGAAGAGCATAAGCAGAAAATGGACGGATACTCTGGACTGTATTTAATTGCAATGGACTTCCTAAAAGTTAAATTTTACTGGTTCTTGAGGTCATTGAGTAGAGCAAAGCCTGGTCTGTACATCTGAAATCCCCTTGACTAACCAAGATGTCCAAGCGCCAATGCTGAAGTTGTTCTTGCATTCTGCCACATACCATTTCAACATTCAGGAATAATAACAGAATAACAGAAAGAAATATGTTAAGTTAAATTCCCTTTTTCTTTGTCCCAGTAATTTAGGAAGTCTTGCTAACAGGGTAAGAGAGCAACAAGAGTGAAGAGCATCTTCAATACGAATTCTAGGCAGAGCAAGAGACTAAAATAAAGTTTCATCCATGTTCAGATGCCCAAGAAGACCTTTGAAGTTCCTAAACAGTTAAACCCTTGAAGAAAAAGACCCACACTGCTTTAGAAAAGGCAGCATTGCACACAAAAATGATTGAATTAAGTAGTATTTTCCTACATGAGAGGAGCCCGCTAACAATGCAGAGCTGAAAAAATGCAAGGCTTCCCAGAATCACAACTCCTTTTGAACTAGAATTTCTCTTTAAATAACATTGTTACTGATACTGGTATTCCAGGAGTTGGTTTACCTCGCTGTTATAAAGGCAACCCTGCCTGGCTCCAGTTCTGCTTTCCAAACATTGAATTTTTCTAATGCCTTTGTTGGCTACACTGAAAAATGCTCTTACCTGTGATGAACCTGAATTGGTACATGAACTGAGCAAGCGATACTGAGCCACCTCTCTTTGTTAGTCCAGTAGACACTGACCTTGGAGTTCAATTCACCCTATTCCTTTTCCATAATGGCAGTACTGACTCCCCTTTCTCCTTTCCGAAGCCATGTTGGTTTCATTTGTAGAAATACGAATTGCATAAGCAAAATATTTCTCTGCTCTTACTCAGTACTGCCAGGCATGCACCCACAAGCTGTCTTAGCTCACTAAAACCTCATTCACGGCTCACTACCACTTGCACTTGCTTTACTAACACTGACAGACCTCACTGCATCAGATAGCAATCCTCTTTCTTAAATTTCCCTTAATATTCTATTCCTGTGGAGAACAAATGTTACCAGCTAAAAGTGCTACCCAGTTACTGATAATAACCAGTTCTTATAGGATCCAACAGCAATGCACATACTCAACTAAGATTCCCCATTTGCAGTCATGTTTCATAGCCTGACAGCCAGCTTTTAGCCCATTAAAGAAACACTGCATTGATTCCATTTCAGTCTAGCAACTTGACCAAAAAATCATGCCATGCAGAAGCCTATTATATATTATTTTAGTCTTATGGCATGGATCAAATTATATTTATTCTCTATCCAGTAAGAGGATAAAGAAAGGAATAAAGAGTGAGTTTGATAAAATCTGTTTTCCAAAAATCACGGGTGACTGGTCTTAAATAATGAGTGGAATTTTAGATGCCACCCAATACGAAGATTTCTGCTGCTTTTTTTTTTTTCTAGGACTGCAGCCAAATTGATATGCTTGCAATTATCCAGAAGATTCCTTTTCAAAAAGCACTGGTGACAAATGTCTTGGTTCTCCATAATTTCTCTATTTCATATCTAAGATTCAAGTTTCATAACTCACAAAACTCTTCTGCGAATTCCTTAAAAACTTTTAGGTTATTTATTGTCACATCCAAACGTTTTAACAATCCCCATAATGAAAATTCTAGCACAACAAAGGTAGAGCAGGATGTACACTGCTTCATGATCACCAGCAGTAGAGAAGCAGCAGCCGGCCATTTACTTATACATGAAGAAGTACTTCATTCTAATTCTAATGGACAGCTCTCAATCAGCAATGGTCCGTTCCCATCTTCTGACATTCCTATTATGCTTCTTTAAAAAAAAAACAAAAACATACTATACCATAAAAAACCATACTAAACCATAGTAATTTGGTTTGTCATTGAGATTTCTGTGTCTTTTTTCCTAGTCCCTCACTTTTATTTTGTTAACTTTCACAACCCTGTCTCCTCACTTAAGAGATTTCCACTGTTATAACTTTTATTTGTTGGGTTTTCCTTGTTTGGTTTAATGGTGTTTAACATTCTTAGACCAAACAAAAGACACTCTTTCATCATTTTTTTTTTTGTCTTGAAACTTGTCTTCAGCACTATGAAATTATTAATTTCAAAAAACAGTGAGAACAGAAGCAAACAATAAAATCGTGATCACGTAAGCCTACTTACTTATTCATGATTTGTACATCATACACAGATACAGTGTAAGAAAGGAAAAGATGCGTCCTTCTGACTACAGCTGTAACACTCAGTACAGACCTACACCAAAAAGCAAGAACCTTATCTGCACACACACCCTGCGAGTTCCCATCTTTCCACTAAAAGAATTCACCTGCAGCCTGCTACTGACCAAAGGCTCAAAGCACAGACGGGGGCCTCTTGCTGATCCTGCCAAATCCCATGGCTACGTCACTCAACTTCTCAAGGAAAGTGGTACAGACCACGAAGGCTCCAGGCTCATCCTGCAGATGCAGAGTTCCCACACTGCTGGTTTCTACACGGCTTACTTTTTCCCACGTTCCTCTGCAAACACACCACAGCAATTGTGCCTACAAATCCTCCTGCAAGGAAAGTTGACCAGATCCTCACTAAACTAAGGAATAATTTCTAGCTCTGGCCAGCTGAGATACACAGTATATGTAGCAACTCAAACAGCATCTTCAAGGTATGATCCCAAAATGAAGACCATTCTACGCAATTCAATAAATATCATACGCAGATCGAGTGAGAAAAAGAGATTGTTAACCAGTATGTGTCAGACATTACAGAAGAGCTGTATTTGTTAATGGTAGTTTGTTGACTATACTATATCCCAGCACCCTTCCTTTTGCTATGCAAGGATACAACAAGCCTTTCTTTACATAGAAAGCATTATTTGCTAGATGCTCATGGATTTTGTTTTCTATTCCACAACAGCTATGCTCTGAAGGCTTAAATTGATTGTTCTTAAACCATAATGTCATTAAAAATATATCAGGAAGTTTATTTGTGGTTTAGTAATACTGCAGAGGGCCCAGAGCAGCAGGATCATGTCCAGACCTCCAAAGAACAGGCTCACCTACCATCCACTTGGCCAGCTTCCAATTAAAGGTAGAACATGACAGCCAAACACACAGCTACAATGATTTCCGAAAGAGCTGAAAAAATGAACAACTAATCGAGCCACAAAGCCCTACTCCCATTTTATACACACACACAAGCACAAGAAAAAAAGAAAAAAAAAAAAAAGCCATCTGCATTTTATTTGTAACAACACACTAAATCCACAATGGGTCTCTAAGAGCACTTTTTCCCCAAATGCTTTATCAGAGCTCAGGTCAGTGTTCTGAGACCAGCAGACAGAGCAACTAACCCACTGCAGTACACTGCTTCATTCTGATCTAAGCTTTCTCCCTTCAAAATATTGGTAATTCTGTCATCTCAGTTCTTGTTGTTTTTTTGACAAATGAAGCCACTGCCTTGCCTAACTTATAAAGGCATTCATTGCCTCCTTTACATGTGAAACACAGGAAAACACCTATCTGATTTACCCCGAAATATTTCTGAAGCCCTCCTCTATAAATAGAAAACTATTTCAAAGAAGATTGTGTGGACCCAGTTGCTGTTTCTGAGGTCTCCTAAGTCTGTTCTCTGATACAAGAACACCTGCATTTTCACCTTCACATCTGAGTATAAAACAGATCCATTTTCATGGCTAACACTCGCAGATTTATGTTGATCTCTGGAGTGTTTCTGGATGACAAAGGAGTTTTAAAGTGTTAGTTTTTCCATGAAAAGTAGCTCAGCTTTTTTTGAAGACACATTCTATTATTGAGCAGGCACTTTGTTTTCTATGAAAATTAATGAACACAGAATACATCAACGCATGCTACTGGATTCCTAAATAGATACAGACTCCAGGTATATGGTTCCTACACAGCCTTCAAAGACACTGCAAGGTTATCTCTCAGCAATGTCTGGGGAGGGAGGGGAACTAAGAAGGCACAAGAGCCTCACCAAGACTGATGCATCCATTTCCGAGCATTCAAGACGAAGCCTCTCCAGCTGCCCTTGCCACTAGGCAATGCCTTCTTGCTTTTTCAGAAAGGATTGGCTGTCTCAGCTATCTCAGCAGCTCATGAAAGAATGAAATGCCTTTAATACAAGGCTCCCTTTTAATACAAAGGGTGGCTGTGTGGCATTTCAGTTAGATGTACAAATTTGTCACTAGTTGACATTCATGTGGTCTCTTTTTCCTCTTTCAAAATATGTGCAGTGTTAGGAACAATGAGTTTATATGGCTTCAAGTCCTATAAATAAGAGGTGTTCAATTTCTTAGAGTATTTTAGAGTATTTAACGTGGAACTGTTCAGCTAATGTCATAGGGTCTAAATCTAAGAATTTAGTAACAGTGTTTCATCTTCAGTTGCTTTTCTTCAAGGAAATAAAATTGGTTCTGTAAACTGCTCAATCAAAAGCAAAAACCTGGGAGATGAACAGGTAGAAGACACTTTTAAAGGTACACAGTTTCTTACTCTCCCAGTGGCAGAACATTTCTGAAGAGCTGTCACAGGGGAACCTGTTCAGGGTTCCTAGGATATAGGAAGCCATATTTAAATAGGAGACCGGATGTCAGAAGATAGTTATTCTTAGGCCCACCTAATGAGGTCATGAAGAATTCTGTTTTCAAATGCAGTATTTCTAAATTGAAATTCTAATATTCCAAAACTACAGCTGTGACAGCTGATGTTTTCTGGAGTGCACTATCTTTTTTGTAATTAACCTAAAATATTCATCCACTGATGTCTGAAGTTAGGCTCTTAAAATCAACATTCAGTTATGTAAGAGTGCAGGATGCCAAGGACAAAAAGATTTGTGGATACTTGCTACCATTCTGAAAAATGGCTTAATTCATTTAGAAGAGTACCTTAATGCTTCAGTTTCATCCCTGCCACCTAGCATTTCTCAAATCACATTCTAACACCTATTTCTAAATATGTTTATGGTTCATATAAGGTGAGATCTACCTTTGAATGTGTATCCAGTTCTCCCAACATCCAAGATGAAACCACTGTTCAGTAAAGTTTGCTGTCCCAATGACTGGAAATAGGATTTCACTTAAAGTTTTGGCTTGATAATACCAGATATAACATCCTAAATGTGTACCTAGTATTCAAAAAGTTGGCATATGAACAACAAAGCAGAGAATTAAGCTGGTTTATTTCCTTAGCAATGGCCAAGGAGACAACCATAACAGTCTTTTCATAATTCTTCAATGCACAGGAGCCTTTTTTTTTCCTTAGTAATAAATAGCAACCCCAACCAGTGGAAAAATACTTCATAGTGTTAAATGCCAATCCACGTGCTAAGTATTGTGATTTTTTCATTCTACTCTAAGTGGTTAGGAACACCTAAACAAAGCCAAAGCACTTGTTGCTGTGCTATACATAGTTCAGCTCGGGTTTCTTTCCTCTCTTTCATTACTTGAATCTGGAACTGGGAACTTTTTTTGAAAACATACTGTTTCTCTCTTAGGAAAAAAAAAAAAAAAAGCAAGAAATGATAAAGTATTTAAAAGCGTTGCATCTTGCAGAGCACCCCTAGTTACATATATGCCATAATCAGCACGTTGTCATTCTATAGAGAGAGAACCAAACAACAATATAATTCAATCAGTGCTGAGAAAGCAGGAGTAGGGCTTACAAGAATGCTTACATCTGTCCCTAATTTGCTTGCACAAAAACCCATGGTAATTTGCTTTATTGCCAAAGTCATATAAAGAAATTGGGCACCAAGCAACATAGGTAATCTCAAACTGGAGGCCCTCCAGCCTAATTAGATAGAAACACCCAGAAGGCACAAGACTGAAACATGGCACGTACATTTTGAAATGCATAAGGAGTCGGAACAGTCTTATTAGCAGCCATTTGAGTTTATGTTTAAGCCTCTAAAGCTGCTTTTTTGACAGAGGGAAGGAGTAAGTCATGTCCATGCCTAAGGCTAAGCGCAAGGCAAAGCATCCTGCTCCTTCTGGAATGGCCCCAATGCCCCAGCTCCCACTAAAGCATGCTTCTCCCAAGCTTTGCCCATTTACCATACGTCCTCTTTGCAAAGACATTCCCACAGTAAGAAAGCCTAATTCTTATCTGCAATCCTGATAATGCTAAACTACTATAAGTCACTCAAAATTTAAAATAAATTTTTAAAAAAGTGATTGTGTGGAGGGATTAAAGAGATATTTGTTCACTATTTAGCAGATACATTTCTTAGGAACTTAGTCATGGAGTTGCGCCAGAAGCCATAAAAGTGATAATTTTCCTTATTTCAAACCTCAGAACATTTTTTCTCTGGCATCAAAGTATTGCTGTCTACTTTCTGATTACAGGCTTCTCTTTCTCTGATTGTAAGTGTGCATCTGCTTTGCAGAATGATGCAAAGCTGTAAGGGCGATAAAGGCAGAGGAAAAGCCTGTGACAATTTTGAGGCAAAATGTCTGACAGAAAAGGCCATGTATAGCACAGAACTGACCTCCATGTTGCAGACCTCAGGCACACTTGAGGACCAGCTATTTTTGGGAACACAACAACTGCACTTAACAGAGGGTGTGATAGAAATGTTGTTATCTGGTTATCGCACCCTAAGTTATTTGGAGAAACAATGCAAGGCAACACATTACTTCCCTTTTGAACTGATTTTGACATTATCAGGAAGCATCTCTGTAGCCACACAACTGTAAACAGCTTCTGATTCTAATAAAACCAGGGGAGCTTTGTGCCCCTTTTTCTGCAAACACAACACAAAGAAACACGGGGACACGGTGCTGTGCAAAAATCTTCTCTGCGAGAAAAACACCGTGCATAAACCCTGCTGTGAATTGAAATTCAAGGTCAGTGTGGACCTCTGCCTGAGATGACGCGGCCCTTTTGCTGCTGTTGTGCCTGAGGTCACCCATCAGTCACGTTTTCTTGAGGACTTTTACTGGAAAAACAATCTGATGCTGAACTTTAGCAGCATGCACTAACGAAGCATTACTGTTACAAACAGGCGAATTTCAAAAGGGGAGAATTTGATTTTAAAGATCCTTTTTCAAGATCCTTTTTTTAGTTTTCTTAAGATTTTTTTTTTTTTCTTTTTCTTTTTCCTCAGGAACACGTTATTTCTGTTCCCCTCCTCGTGCTGTAGGTTTGCCATTCGGGGAAAGAGGAACGGGAAGCTGTAAGAAAGGCGTTACGTTGCCACTGGAAACCCAGCGGGAAGCTGCCCGCGGTCCC
This sequence comes from Centrocercus urophasianus, assembly GCF_019232065.1. Taxonomy (NCBI): domain Eukaryota; kingdom Metazoa; phylum Chordata; class Aves; order Galliformes; family Phasianidae; genus Centrocercus; species Centrocercus urophasianus. The sequence goes on along the minus strand of NW_024884364.1, from coordinate 41,827,179 downwards.
CTCCGCTCCCCCCGCCGCCGGCAGCACGCCTCTTACCTTCCCTCTGCGGGCCGGGGGCAGCTCCTCGCCCAGCGTGCCCCTTAGGGCTGAGGAGGCCGCATGCCCCAGCCTTGCCCGGCTGGGCAGCCCCGGGCCCGCCGCCGGCGTGCGGGGAGCGCCGCTGGGGAAGCCCCGGCGCCGCGCAGCTCCCACCTGTTGCTAGGGAAACCCCGGGGTCTCCTCGGCGGCGGCTGCTGGGAGGGGCTGAGGGGAAGATGGAGGGTATGCCTGCAGCCGGGGCGGGGGTGAGCGAGCAGGCTTTTGTGTGCAGGGCTTGTTTTGTTTAATATAGATTTCTCCCTCTTTTTGGAAGCAATAAAACCCGCTCGTCTATTAATCTGTTTCAAAAAGAGAAATTGCCGTTCAGGTCGGAGCTGCCAGCTTCCGCAGCTAGCGTTGTATGGGCAGCCGCGAGAGAGCCGGGTATCACATCTAGCTCTCCTCGCCACGGATCGATGGGGCAGGTGGAAAAATTATCGCAAGCAGATTTTATCTGAACAAATGGATAGCACAAGCCTTCTTTCTGCAGGGAATTTCTTTGTTTGGCAATAAAAGCCTACAGGCTGCTGAGGGCTGTGATTGATGCATAGAGATACGCTCAGTTGCAATTCCCCCCACCCAGAGCACAAGAGCACACCGGCGTCCCAGAAATGCGGCGGGTGAAATTACAATGCCACTCAAAAATTGCTACCGCTCCCTTCAGCTCTGAAACACTTTTCCTTAGAGGTAATAACTCCTCAATTCCCTCAGTATGTCAGAGGCTCTGCATTAAAGCAACCGTGCCATGAGCTAGCCTTTGAAACATGAAAGCCGGACTGCAGGCAGCTCGGACTCGTTGCGGTTACAGTGGGCTGCAGTGCCTGCCCGTGTGCGCTCACCTCCGCACCCAGTCCTCGTGCAGCACTTTCTTCCTTCACCAAAATCCTCTCTTTCATAGACAGAAAGGATGGGCCTCGTTTGTCAGAAGGGATCCCTGTGGGGCTGCTTTACTTCCAAATCTTTAGGAAGTTTTATGATAAGGTAAGTAAACAATAATTGGACAATTTCACACCATTCATTTGTTACACCGATTTTTTCTGTAAGCACTGGAAATTAACAATTCCCACACAAGGTGTTTGAAGCAGCTCTGTACATTTCTTCTTTAAAAATTGCAAGAGCAGCATGGCTGCATGTATTTGGAAGGAGATGGCAAGGAAATGAACGTGTATGGTTTTATTGACTCTAAGACATGCTGACAATAACGACATACAAACCATCATTCACATCACTTATTTATTTCTCTCTTTCAGAAAGGCAGGCTCTGCTAAATGGAAAGTTTCCACAGAGATACATCAGTTTTCAGCAGAAATTTCACCAGAAAGGCACCTTCGATCTGGAACCAACTTCAGTTGAAAGACAAACCAGCATAGCCCCTAGATAAGCCATCAGACAGTGCTGTGGGCATAGGGGGCAGCACTGGTACCTCATGCTCCTCTGAGAACAGGAGTGCCTAGCAGAGTTTGCAGAGAATCCAGAGGAGGGCTACAAAAATAATGAAGGGTCTGGAGGGCAGGATGAATGAGGAGAGGCTGAGGGCCCTCACTTTGCTGACCCCAGAGCAGAGGAGCTGAGGAGAGGCTTGGTGGTGGCTGCAGCTCCTCACACAGAGTGCTGAGCTCTGCTCTGTGTGACAGTGACAGGGCTTGAGGGAACAGCATGGAACTGTGTCAGAGGACACAGCCAGCTGGGGGTCAGGGAAAGGGTCTGCACCACAGGGCGGTGGGCGTGGAATGGGATGCACAGGGCTGTGGGCACGGCCCCCAGTGCCAGAGTTCAAAGAGTGTCTGGACAACGCTCTCAGACATTGGGTTTGGTTTTGGCTGGTGCTGTGTGGAGCCAGGGGCTGGCCTCCGTGATCCTTGTGGATCCCTTCCAACTCAAATTTTCTATAATTCTATGATAGTGTTTACTGTCCCACAGACCTTTTGATCCAAGAAATAACCAGCAGACAATGGGTGGTATTAACTTATCCCCAAAAAATCACTTCAGGTTTCAGTATATGTTCAGTTCCTCTATACCACTGGGCTTGTTTCCCTTTTAAAACTCCTACCCACCACAAAACCTGCTGGTAGAAGGACAACCATCATTAGCTTGGAGGAGAAGAAGTGCAGTAAAATCAGCAGAGAGAACATTTATTTGTCTCCAGATACATCTTCCTGGGGCAGTTGCTATGGTTTTGTACATTCTGAGGTTGTTTTGCCACATCAGCATTAAAAACTATAAAAAAAGCATCAAAGACTTAGATAAAAAATGGGGAACTCAGTGCATGTGCTGAATGCTTGCACAGAGTTTCTGTGTCAAGATACCACAGGTATCATTCTTCAGAGTCTATTAGATCTTCAGTCCCCACACACACTCACCTGGAAGGCATTTTTTTTTTTTTATGTTTCCCTTGTTTCAGCAGGTCTAAAAGCACTCTCGTGGATGAGAAAAACGCATGCCATGTGCTGCATGTGCACTGATAAAGTATCAGTAATTTCATTTCTTTCTTTTTTTTTTTTCTACATAATTATTTCATGTCTCTCAAATACAGCACAAAAGATATAGTTGTTAAGTACAGTTTAATAAGATACAGGTTAATAAGCACTCCTGAGAAAGTGGAGTGGTTTTCACAGGGTATGGGGACACTTACAACCCATTTTCTCTGGGAATTCAAGTTATGGTGTCAAAAAGGAGAGCATTTTATACTGTTACTACAATTGTTGCTGCTGCTTTAATCAACTGTATTGAAAAATTTGCAGCTTTGGCCTTTTTGATCTTCCAGGTGTAATGGGCTTTAATATTGTCACCCTAGATTCAGTATAACGTGACTTTCTGATTTTAATCTTAAGTCTTATAAACATATCTGCAGTCACCCAAACAGTTTGGAGTGAGGTCAGCAGATTACAACTGTGTCTACCTGGTGATTATAATATCTTTGTGGAGGTTAAAGACTATTATCATTCTGGAACATAAGACTGCCTGTCTTCCCTCTTACAATTTACTGCTGATCACTATTGCTTCACAAACAAAGTAATTCTGAGTATTCTCAGTTAGTTGACTGAAATGAAAATGGCTACTATTCATTTGCAGAAATACCTGACATAGTTTAGTTCTAATGAGTACAAAAGACACGAGGAACCTTGGGGATTTTTTTAAAAACTTTTTAACCATGACTCTCCTGAAATGTCAGAGAAACTGAGACTATTTAAAGTCTCAGTTCGTCACCTCATCTGAACTCACTATGAAAGACCAGAAGTGAAATGAAGATTAAAAGGAGTATGAAAAGAATTACTGATAGTTTTTAATATGCTCTTTTTGTGTGTGTATGTGTGGCTGACTTTCAGAGGACAGGTGATCTTTTAAAATTTACCCAGTGATGAAGATTTGTATCTGCCATTTTTGCTCACATACAGCAAAAGCATCAATTCTGATTTATTTTTTTCAAGGTACCTGCAGAACATCACAAGATTTAGATATGTTAATCATCTATCTCAGGCACTCTTTCATCTTTGCCCTACAAGATGGATACTGTTTACTGAGTCACAGCAGAGAAACACACAAGATTTTATCAGAAGGGCTATGTGCAGTAACTATGTGCTACTTCACTGGAAACCAGTGGCAGTGGTCCAGTACCTAACATATGCTATAGCAACCATAACACCACATGAGAGTGATAGGCTGGGCTGCAGGGTGAAAGGAAATGCGAAGTACACTGTAGACAGAGATAGCTATTCCAAGTTCCTCTTTTCAGTGCTATTTTTAAGATTTTAGATGAAATCTGAACAGCTCACCTCAACACAGCCCTGCTATCCATACCTTTAAAATAAGTTCAGCATAACCACATGGCAAATACTTCCCCGTTATGGTGTGAACAAGCTAAGCAGGAGGGACTGACTGCAAGGTTATCATCCAAATCACCATCTGCCCAAGGGAAAAGACAGCATGAAGTTGCACTATTCCCGGAGAAAAGAAAGGACCAGATAGTTACTGAGACTTCCTTGCTCTCTGTGGAAAGTTATTAAAACCCAGCTCAGGAGGTTTGTACCTGCACTGGTTTATTCATGCTGTCAGTAGAAGAGATTTAGAAGAGATGCAGGCAAATTTTGGCTTGTACTCCTACCTCTAAACTTGTGGGGTGGATTGCAAGCCCTTCACCTATACCAAAAAGAAAGCAACAAAAATGGGACCAAAAATCTGGCAACGTGAAACAAGAGAAAGAAAAGGCAGGACAAGATTTCTCCTTGCACACCTATAACATTGTCTTAAATGTTATCTTCTGAAGATAATCTGAAGCCAGCCCATCAGATTTTGTATTGTTTACCATACTGGCAGTAGAATTGGTCCATCAGACAAATAAAGTCCTCTTTTCTGTACTGAGTGATCTGTCTACAAAGAGCAGTCCAACGAGAAAACCCAGAAGATACTGAAGAGAAAGACTGTTCATTTACCCAGTTCAGTCTCTACCATAAGATTTTGCCCATGCTACAAGGAAAAATGTCAGAGCACCTGGCTTGAAACAGTCCATAGAGGAACTAAGCAGGTTTGTAAATTTGTAAGCAGGTTTAAGTCTAAATCTGTAACTAAAGCTGCTGCCAGAGTGGTCAAAGAGGTAGGGAAAGTCAAGAAAAGTCCATTTCATTCCTCATTTTGCCTCTTTCAGTCTCTGATCTGGTTTTTCCCCAGAAGACCCTACAGGGTATCCAGTTTCTTGCCATGTAAAGAAGCTGGTCCAGAGGCATGAACATCTGAATTATTCCAGCAAAGTCCCTTCCTCTCCATCATATTTCTCACATTAGATTGCTTCCATGGGTACAAAGAATTACTACTGCTGTGCCACCTGGGCAGGAGTCCACTTTGCCATGGAGAAGAAACTCAGAGGCAGGCAGTTAAACCAGCATTATTCTCATTTCCTGCTGTCAGAGAACTATGAGGAGCTCAGGGAAGTGAGCGCTATATCTAACACTTACAGACTAAGAGCAAAGCTAGATGCAAAGTCAACAAGCATAAAGCATACAGCATTTGTACATCATTTCTAAATATTTTGCTTCACAGAAGTCTGAAGCATTCAGTTGTTCCCCAAGAACTCATCTGGAGCCAAAAAATAGCTTCATCTAGCATAGAAGACAGCTGGATGTTATTGTGATCAGATTCAGCAAATTCCCAGAGATGGCAACTCCATTGGACAATGTTAGTGTTGGGTCGGGTTTGTTGCTTTGCTGTATGGATGTATATTTAGGATGGTGGGATAAAATTTAACATACATCATTCTAGTTTATTGCTAGCCAAGCAATTATAGCTGGTCAGTCATTTAGTATTTCTATATAGTTTTCCATATTTCAAGAAGATATGTACAATATTATATTGCTGCAATGAGCCTTTGCCAGTCTCACATCAGTCACCTCTGTCAAGTCCCATAGAATATAAGGGCCAGGAAGACCTATACACAGTGATTTTCCACTCTACATGGCCATTTACGATGTTTCTTTCACCAGCCAGGTGCCAGATGAAGAGCAACTGACCTGGAGAAAAGCAGTTGGAAACAGCATTCCTCCTTCCACCACACCAGCTGCTGAATTTATGCTCTATTGTCATCTGAATCTGCACTTTCACTGCAATTATTTTCAATGGTACTAAGCTGGGGTAAGGGGCTTGTAGTTAAAGCAGCATATTTTGTGTTTATATAAATGATAATCATGTTCAGAGATCGGATTAATGGGGCTCTCTAATGATGACAGCGAAAGAAGATAGAGCTTTCATTTTCATAAAGCATCAAGGAAACCCTTCTTTACTGCCATCAAAATCTGCTGTGGCTCTAACTATTTATGTTTATTTTTATGTATTTATTATGAGTTTGTCTCCAGCTGTCAAAGAAGCAGGCTTCTGTTCTTTACCTTTCAGGAATGCATTAATTCTGGTGATCACTTAATGTAGAGGGAAGTTCAGGGCAAAGGGAACATGAGCTACAGCAGCCCAACATAGTGCAAATCCTGGCAACAGACAGGGGAGCTGGAACCCTGGAACTGTTCTTAATTTTGGCTATTACCAGCAGAGAAAGCACAGAACTCAAAATTACACTCCTTGGTAATAGCAGACTTTTTTTTTTTTTTTAACCTCTACGTGGATATTTGTTTAACAGGTCAGACGCTGAGATTTGAAAAAGAGTCCAAGGAGTGGTGGCACTTATTGTTGTTTCTGCTGCTGACTTCCATAAACCCAATGTCACCTTGGACTGCTGGCTGCCTCCTGGCATGCACAGGACAGTTACAAAAACAGCATGGCAAACCCAGTGAAGCCACCCAGTCACTGACACGTGGCAGTCTGCCCATGAAAAAAGCAGTGGGAGAAGTAATACCTTGATGGGTGGTATCACTGTAAATAAGCTTTAGATGAACACAGAGAAATTCATCTGTAAAAACTGTAATTATTTCCTATTTCCTTTAGCATTTCTTGCTAAATTTCCTGTAACTCCAGTGGCTATATGACTAATCATCCTTTTCAGTATCTTCCCCTTTGTCACAAGCATAAAGTTATGTCTACTTCACCCCAAAGCAGGAAAGCTAAAGACAGAGGGAATCCTAAATTGTAAAATCTTCTATTTCTAGCCTGACCCTTTGCCTTTTTCTAAGCAATATGAATGTCCTAGCTTTATAACAACTCTTTAGGACATGATAGTTTAATCCTTGCCTTCCTGGTTTATCGTAGGGACATTACTGGGAGGGGTTTTTTAGTACAGCTCCACTGAAACTCATATCTAATGATAATTTAAAGTAATTTATAACCCATCAAGTACTTATGGCTAAGCCAGTATCATAACATCCACTGGTATTTATGAGGTGCAAGGCTCAGTACTATTAATATAATTAGTAAGTAGATTATTGATGAGATAAGAGTCTGTTGTTCATCTTTCATTAAAAATACTCTGGGAGCAATCTGCAACCTATTGACATTTGGAATTATGATTTGTGTTGTCTACAGATTTTGCTTCGTTTGCAATGAATGGGTCAAATCATAAGTGGTTTACAGTGCTCTTTAACATACAGCCATGGCATAAATAGACTGAAATGACAGATACAAGCAAGTCAGCATTTTACCAATTTGACATTCACTGCATTTGCAAGGTTAACACAACTTCTGTCCTGGGCAAATGGAAATAGGGTCTTCTGTGTTCCCTCTGAGCTGGATGACTGCTGGTGTCAGAGGGGAGAAAGGGCACTGCTGTCACATGAGAGCCTGAATTATAGCAGAGCAAAGGCCCAGAGGGTTCACACAATTTCTCTACTTTCTGAGACAGCATTTATGCAAAATGTATTCATGTAAAAGTACTTCTGAATATTGCTTTGCTGTGTTACAGAAAAGCAAGCTTTAAACTTTCTTTATTACCATAGTATCAAGCCAAAATTAGTAAATCTCTAATATCCTCCTGAACCTAAATATAAGAGCACTTTTGTACAGAAAGCACATTATGGATTAACACAAGAAATGAGAAGCCTGATTTGGAGTCAGTTTCTTAGGCCATTCAGAAAGGAGATGCATTTAAAAGCAGGTTTATCTCTGCTGGGTAAACAAGAACAAATAAATCACAAAAGCATCAAGGCAGTGTCAACGTGAAGGCACACTTCATGCATTTATCTTCTCTCTTTTTGAAAGTGCAACAAGAGTATCTTGACTCTGTTTTGGTGATCACTGTTCCTGGTGTTGGTCACTGTCCAGTTGTTCTACTGGCATTTCATTTTGGATGTCTCCAGATGTACACCACAGTGGCAGCAGCATTACCCTGATGATGTAGTGCTGCAGTCCTTATGGCTGTGTATCATTAGTGGGAAATCATTTTAATGCTCTTGTAAACACCATCAGAGAGCCAGGAGATTATTTGTATTTGTTTTACTGTCACAGACTAAACTGCCTTATTCCAATCCTGTCCATCAAATTAAGCTTTGGACTGGGTTCAAAGTACTTGAAACCTGCCAACTCAAGGCTGGCTTTTGTTTTAATGGAACCATACAATTCTAGTGCAGACACTGCAAGCATATCAGCTGTAAATAAGTGTATTGGTAAGATGCACTTTCTCCACTGTACAGAAGACTGCAGTCCTTGTGCTGAAGGCATGATGCCTTGCTTCAAAGACTTTGTTGAAGGACTTGTACTTCACACTGGCAGAATGTTTCAGGTAGCTCATCTCCCCCACATAGGAAAAAAAAGTGGAGGTGTGTGAAATCATGCGTAGTCTTCTTACATAAAACATTTTACACTTCTACGTAAAAACACTGAATATATTTAGTCTAAAATCTTCCCCTTCCAGGTAGTCCTAGTAAGGCCGTAAGACAGTTGATCACAAACTCTCTAAAGACTCAAGTTGGAGTGTTTGTAAGAAAGCAGACATTCTTTAATATCAGCACTGGATGCGTGGGGGTAATCATGTGTAGCTTACACGAAAGATCTTCAGTTCATACACATTACTTGTGTTACATATGCAGAAGTTGTTACATGTGTTACATATGTTACATATTCAGTGACTGATTCAAAGCAGCACTTCCTATTTGCTCGGTACAAAGACTCAGCAAAACTTCCTTATCTCCTTAGTTCAGAGACACAGGTCTTTGTCTTATCAAAATAAAAATTGCAGGGCAGGGGTATCCATCAATGAACACTAGCAAGCTTAACAATATTGTTGTAACTTGCATCAGAATGAGAAATCTTGTTAGAGTCTTAAAGGATTTTCTAACCCAATCATTGAAAGAGATGGTATGACTTTTAGGAAAAGGTCATCCTTTTCTTTCAGACAGACAGACTACTCAATTCAGCCTAAAACTGCTAGCTGTGAAACACAAAACTGTCAGCCAAGACGTGGTTTCTGAGAAGGGTCTTCAGGGGTCTTTCCTTACCCTTTCACCTCTGCCAACAACGCAAAGTCCTGAATAACTTGGGTTCTTCATTTGAGACTTGCATAGAAGGCAATAGGTCCTGGGGAGCGAATGGGAAGCCATCACCCCATCCTACACCTACTCTTGCTGAGGGCAGTAAAACAGAACTGAAATTATTCCTGTAGCATCAGCTGGATGGGAGGAACAGGATGTGAGCTGGGAGAGGGGAAGGCCATGGAGAGGGAAAAACCAGCATACGAGCCACCAGCATTTGTGGCTGCAGAGCATCTGGGAGAGCGTACTGCAGTAGAGCTACATCATGATCTGCGCTTGTAGCTCTGCCTTCAGGCTCTGCTGCTGGAAGCCAAGAAGCAAGCTTCATCTTGCCCAATATAGGCCAAGCATATATTAAAAACATTTGCTAGAAAGATCTGCAGTCACAAGGAGCAGGAAGGTGAAGAAAGTTTCTGCATACTTTCAGTGCTGAAAAAAATGCTTATGGGCAATCTCCAGACACAACACTAGGAACAAAAGAAATTCTGAATGACTGCACGTGCAAATACATTTCTTTTAGCCTTCATTTAGCCTTGATTTTTTATGTTCACTTTCTGTGAACAGCGAAACACAAAGCAAAGCTCCGATGCTCATGGAAAACAAGACATTAGCTTGCCTCTCAGCTGCAATCAGAATTTGAATTGTATGTTGAATAAATTGGGGCTGCAGTGGTTAATTATGAGAGCTAACAAAAGTACCTTCTAGGATTTGCATAGCAATCTTGTGCAGGAGGAGCTTCAAAGTACAGCCATCAAATATTCACAAATGCTTGTAACCTATTCACTTAAGTCCAGATGCTATCTCTCATACCACGCTGCGCAGGAATTGCCACTAAAATCAGCATGGTTCCCCACACAAAGTGTTACTTGACTTAAGTAAAGGTGACAGAATTGAGCCCATGGAGAGGGGACGAGAAAGCTCAGTATTAGTTTGAATAATGAATGTATCTGAGAATATCCTAATCTCCTTATGAAGAGAGAGGCAAAATCTAAATACATTATTCATGATGAATTATTCAGTCAGCTGTGTGTGAATTATCCTGGGAATATTTTGTTGCTTTTAAAACTTCTCCCTTAAAAGAGAAAAAATATAATTTGAGCAAAAGATGCCTTTGAGTGGACAGCCCCATTTTCAAACTAGTCTGTCAGCTAAAGATAAATTTATGAGGTTTGTTGTTGTTGTTGTTTTACTATTTATTCCTGTTGTAGCAACATCTAGGAATCTCAACAGATTCACATTATGTAACAACATATAGGAATCTTAACAATAGCTTCTCATTATGCTCAGTGCTGCATGAAAACGTGACCATAGTACTGTTGGATTCAAAATATAAACATATCCTAGCAACAGGAATTTCTAAGTTTGAATTTTAAAATCTGAAAAGAACTAATAATTTACCTACATATTATTGATCTATAATTATATACAGATTCCTCAAGACCATCCCCATGAAGAGTAGCATTTTTTGAGCCTCACACCTATTGCATGAAGTGACACAGAATTGTTTCCTAGAACTCCTTCAGTAAGCCTGCCTGCCTACTGAAAACTTGGGAAGCTCAAGAGAAAGATGCAACTGTGAATGTATAAGATAGCTAGATTTCTCTTTTCTAGCTCCAAAATCCCCTGAATATAATACTTATGAATTTTTTGAGGCTTTGTACAACTAAACTTATTGGGGTGGGAGAGGCTTGATGCATGTATGCATGAACAGACCAGCACACACAGAAGTCATCACAGAAGACAGATATTATCAGATCAGGAAAGTTAAATTTCTTCATTCTTCATTTCCTCCCACTTTTTGCTTTTGTGTGACGGTGTATAGAGGAAAATATCTGAGCCTGGTAAAACACGGTGGGTTTATCAGCTTTACATTCCATTATTCTAAAGCAGCAAAAGAGCTATGAGATGGACTAGTTGAAATGGCAGGTGTTTAAATCACCAAAGAATATCCAACAGCAAAACCTTTGCAGCACATCACAGGAAATGAAAGCAAATGCAGTGAGTCCAAGGAAGATAAAAACTGGAAAGAAATTTTCTTAACCTTGTGAGCCAAGACCCAAGAAGAGAAGGTGTGGGTAGGAACTGCCATCATAGCTGGAAATTGGAGAGCAGCTGTTGTAGATCTTTTCTCATGCTTCAGTGGGAAACTCTGCTCTGTTTCTGCAAGGAAATGTTTTGAATCACATTTGTGAATCTTACTTCACTTACACCAGGTCTATTTTGCTTTAAGTACTGTGATAGCTCCTGGTTATTTTCTCTCCCTTAATTAAACCTCTCTATCAGACTTTTATTAAGATAGAGTCAAAGTGCATACCTTCCTCATTCTTTCAATTTTATCTTCTGAAATAGGATTGAATTCTTTTAAAAGAGTGAGGGTGGAGAATACAGCTAAATCCATACAAAAGTTGTAATTCCACAATTATTTCTGAGAATATAAGAGATCATATCTTGTATCTGGACAATCCAATTAGCTTTATGTTCAGGGATTAAGCAGGCTGCTGATCCTGTCAGAGAACTGAACAATTTCAGTGGAAAACAGTTGTTTTCGCACAGCAGTCTTGCTGAGGCTCAATACCTGTGTCTCCAGTATCAACATGAAATTAAGCATGGCCTCATTGCAGCTTTAAGCAAGAATAGTAACTGGTTCTTGGTGTGCTACATGGAGCCTGTGCAGGGCTTGTCACTGAAGTGTAGTTTTGAAGTAAGGACAAAAAGTTTTTATTAATGTTATTTTACACACATTTTAGTTGGCCCACATTTGCTCACATTTGTAGTGTTGAAACCAGCTGGCCTATGTAAAGGTTTCCATCTGCCATGTGATGCAGAGGGCTGAGGCCTGGGTGATGTATGGAGAGCACCGGGGTACAGCCACTGACATAGTATCTACTTTTTTTATTATTATTATTACTGCTGGAAATCAGACCAAATCAGCTGAGGTCTGTGTCTCTTTACCATTGGCTTTTGTTCCTGGGACGACATAGGGAAAGAGATGAGAGTAGCTATACAGAACCTCTCCACATACTGCTGTGCAACACAAAAGTCAAGTTTGCCATATTTTCGTATGGATATTCACAGTTGTTGAATATACAGATTTATTTTCTAAGCAGGTAATTAGCTAAACAGACACTCACATCCACAAAGTACCCAGAAAGTTTTTTTCAGAGTTTGAAAATAAGTTGTTTGAAATTTTTCATTGAATACATGTCAAATTCCATCCCTCATCTTTTTTTCTACCAAGAATGACACAGACTAAGTGTAATCACAAAGGTTGTGTTTTGGAGTTGTTTTTTTTCTCCTACAATTCATCTTCTCTCCACTCCCAAGTGTTTCTGGCTGCCAGAAGAGCTGGGCTGCACTGAGTGCCAGTGCCAGTGGCTACCTTTTGTGCTAGGGTTGGTGCCAGAGTTCGCAGGCGTACCAAGTGCCTCCATGGTCACCTGGCTCACCCATCAAAACATAGAGGAGAGAGAGTCAAACTAATCCAAATACTGTCTATGCTGGGAGGGCACCCAACGCAGCATAGGGCTCTTGTAGAGGCACATCTCTTCATCCTTTCTTAGATGCAGTGATGTGGTTCACAATGCTTAAAACACCATCATCTACCCCTCCAGCATCTCCTGATATTTCTTTCTCCAGTAACGACACAAGTGGAAATTTTAGAGAAGTAATCAGTCAACAAGAATTAGCAAAAGATAAGGGGCAGTCCATTTCGGAGTTCTACATGTTTTTTGCCTTCACACTTTATTTTCCTCTAGTTTTTGTTCTTAAACTTTGTATTTTTCTCCTTCTATGCAATATAACCTTATTCTGCAGAATATTATATTCTAATAATATACCTTATTCTGCAGAATACCTTTTTAAGTCTTGGAGCACTACAAGAAAGTTCAAAGCAAAAAAGAGGAAAATAACAAGAGTTCAGGGGAGAGCAACAAAAGTGAGAGATGTTTGGAAAACAAGAGCCACAGCAATATATTAAGAGGTCTAGCCATTCAGTCTAGAGGTAATAAAAGAGTTATAACTGCCAGAAATGCATAAACAAAGTTACTAAATAAAAATCAATATCAGTTTCTTAGGTGGCATTCTTCATAAATGAATCTCAAAGAGCTTTCTATAGGAGATGATTCTCATTAGAGGATGACAAAGACCAGTTACTTTCAACAGTATAAAAAACACCATTTAGAAACCCAGTCCAGAAAGTGATGTATCTTCTCTTAAAAAAAAAACAAAAAACAAGTTTATTTTCTGGAATCTCTACAGCACTGTGGGAAGCTTTTATTTAAAAAAAAAAAAAAACAAAAACAAAAAACAAACAAACAAACAAAAAAAAACAGGCAATTTTGATTATTTAAGAAAAGCGATAGATTTTTTTTTCTAGCATTATTTTCTACTTTTTCAGCCCAGACATTTACATACGTATGTATGTACATTATAGTCATTCGTTAGGAAGCAAGAAAAAGTTGGATGAAAAACAGTCAGGCAAGGAAACAAATTGGCTACTGAGCTCACAAGGCACCACAACTATTTTGCTTTCACTGTTCTAGCAGTCTTGAGCAGAAGGCAGCCTAATTGCTCGTATCTTCCTTGATATTAAATACATTTATGCATAAGGGATGATCTCTCATTTTGTACAGAAAAGAGTGGACTCTCACAGAGTTTTGCAGGGACAAGATTATCAGAACATGAATATTTGGATTCCTCATCAGAGCCAGAGATTTTTGGTTGAGTTCACTGAAGAGAAGATTAAAAAATCACTGATGAGAGATTAAAAAATAATGTCCAGGTTCACTAGCAATTAAAAGAGTCAGGACTGCTAAATGTGCATTTCCCTGTGGTGTATGTTTGCAGAAAGGTCTCCAACCCCTTCTTTCGTCTAGTTGAAACTGTTCAATTAAACCCACTTTTGCAGTAGTAGGTAATAAAATCCTTGCAGGTGGAGAACTGCCTCTGTCATTCAGAACAGTACCCTTTTTTTGTTTATGTCATTTGGCCCCATCTCTGCTTTGAACAATTCACTTGATAGATAGTTCAGCAAATCAGCATGTTAAGTGACTTTATTCACAGTAAGTCAGAAATACAGTGAGCCCTGAAATACAAAAAGCCCTAGGGAAGCATCCAGATCCAGCCTGGCACTGTTGGCTTCTGTGTTGTTCTGCTCCTGGCCATTATTTCAGAGCTTGATGCAATCAGTACCACATCCCGCCAATGCCAGCATTTGTCATCTTAATGAAAAGTGCCACATTTCAGAAATTATGACTTTGGAAGGAAATTTGTGCAGTGACCAATGAATACCAGTCACTGAAAATAAAATCATATTGCAGCCAATAGTGAACTAGCCCTAGTGCCCACATACTCCAAATTTGAAGGAACATTATAATTAGATTGGTATCTATTGAGAGAGTGGTAACTGTAATAGGCTTTGGTTCTGAGAGCAGCCATGTCACCCTAGATGCATGAATATCTAGGAAGACTGGAGCTCTTTGTCAGCTTTTGATCATTTTGGAGTTTGCCATAGGTTGAACTCACTGTCTCTATCTTCTGTTTTGCTTTTCTCCTCTAGTCCTTTGATTAAAAGAAGTCACTTTTACTCCAGCTTTCAACAAGAGTTTCACCTCTGGTTTCATGAGGCCCTGGTCTTGCCAATATAAAGAAATTAGCCTTTTCTGATGAGGGCAGTTAGCAGTTAATGGGTGTAAGACGAGGAAAAGGCAAAGGTCATGGAAGGGAGGCCTTCTATACAAAAATTAGATAAAGTAGAACGAAAAGACAGAACAAGTATACACTGATAAATACCAACACTATAAAGCCATCAGGTAAGGTTAGTTGATGAGTCACAAAAAGACTTCAAGATCATGTAAAAAGTTTTCAAGCAACCACCAAGGGCAACATTACATTTCTATGTGACAATAGGCTCTTGTGGCATCAGCTGCAATGCAGTGGAGGTGCAGCTGCCAGATCCTCTGTATCCTGTGTATCTGCTGTATCTGCTATGAGGGGAAAGAGAAAGACTGCCTCCAGCTTTGAGTTCATTGCTCATGTCCCACAGTACCCAAGGTTCCTATATACCTACACTACTGCCCCATATACAGCATCTGTCACAGCTACAAGCCCCTGTTGTTTTCAACCACTCGCAGGCACAACTCAGCTGCTTAAAGCACACACATTTCATCCTAGAATTCACGTTCATGATCAGAGTCCACATTGTCCATTTGATAATCTTGGCAGATCTGACTGTGAAGGGGAGGCAGCTCTCAGAAGGGCACCTCAATGTTAGTAGCATGTCTGCTTCCTTGGTTTCTTGCCACATTCACTGGGAAGGAATCTGAAAAAAGAGAGATGAATTAGAGAATGAAAAAGGAGTTTTTATCGATAAACAATGAGTCATTCATATTCCCTCTGAGACAGAGGCAAAGCTCAGCAGCTACAGTAAGGAAAATAAATGTCAGCGAACAGGGGCTGGGGATAGCAATAACATGTGCATCTAAACCTTTGTATTTGACCCTTAGGGGCAGTTAGCTGACTACCTAGGATTTTAGGTCTCAATCCATAAGCTAGGATTCAAACAAAATTTAGTAAATGCACAATACCTGCTGTATAAGCACAAAAACAGCACAGCACAGAATGTATTTTGTTCAAGGCGATGAAGCTCTTTCATATTTTAGCAAGACTTTTTATTTTCTGGTATGTGTTTTCTGAGATACTGTGGAAGAAAATGATGGTACTGTTGCAAGTAGATAGCTCACATTCTTGCTATTCATTTGGACATTTATTATGGCGGAAAGCTGCTTTTGGGGCATTAATTGTCACAGGTGGATGCAGATCAGCAAGGTGTAAGACCATTATAATGTTTGATAGCCTGTAAAAGGATCCAGTAGCATTTCCCTAGTATTTTAAATGCAGCAAAATACAAAATGCAGCAGGCGTAAAGAAAATGGAGATGGAACAGTATGAGATGGAGAAAGAGAATATAGAGGGTATCTCCTCAGCCCAACCCACTGAGGGCAATGTATGATTGCTTTGCTCCAGGCACTGTCTCTGTTTGGGATGCAAAACAGGTCTGTGCATGCATGTGCTTTCATCTGCAGCTGACAATGCAAAACAAAGCACTGCTAAGTGGCAGAAGGTTTACTTAGTGGTTTCTCTGGCAAATCTTTGCTTCACCTGATGACATATCCGCTTGTAAGAACAGACTGGAGATTTGCTTGGTTGATTTATTGATTATTGAAAGCGGTGCTTTACTGCTGACTTTCCCAGAAGACTGCAATGTTTGATTTTAACTCTCCCTTGATATTGGTAAGTGCAAATATTCATTTTCAAAATTTAAGCTTATTAGGCGCGTATCTGCAAAAGAATGATGGTTCATGAGAGACTGCAAGTAACTGGGGATTTTGTCAGATGAGATCCAGTAAGAAAATTAACGTTATAAGCTGTTTGTATCCATCTGCCATCATGTAAAATAAGCTTACAATATCTGCATTAACTAGCCTTGGAACATTTTGGTAATGTATTCTTTACTGGGCAAGGTCCACTTCCTGGAAAGACAAACACATATATATTCAGTTGAATCTCTTGTGTAACATGCAGATGTGTAAATATTTGTGTGTGTGTATTTGCTTTGATTTTAAACTGAGGAGACAGATGATTTCCAGTGAGTGCTTTTTGCATTTTTTTTTTTCAGAGGAGGCCTTTGAAGTCCCCAACTCTTGTATTTCTTTTAACTCCAAATACTGAGCAGTATTGAACTGCTGCCATAAAATACAAGTCCTCTGAGAAGACAGACATGATTACAATATTAATATTTCTTGTAGCAACAAACAGATGAAGTGGTAACTCGTTGCTCTGGGAAGATATACACTCCAATGATTAAAGAAACATACCTGGGGGCAAGGCTGCTGTTCCCACCTCTGTTAGTGACTTGACATATAGCATGCAACAAATAACTTGAAGGCTACTTGCAAATTTGTCTGAGTGAGTGGAGAACACCAGTTGGAAGTTATGCCACTCCCACCTTTGCAATGTATTCAGTAAAGAGAGTGACTATAAATATCCTTCACTTGATATTTGCATTCACACTAGCTATGAAAACCATAGCCTAAATGAAGTATAAATTTTAAAAACCTTTGTCTTGAGAACAGGCTTCATGCATGGCCGTATATCCTGCTTCACAAATGGTAGCACCTTGCCTATGTAGAATAGAATCATAGTATGTTTTGGGTTGGAAGTGACCTCAAAGATCTAATTCCAGTCCCCCTGCCTTGGGCAGAGTTGCCACCCACTACATCAGGCACTAGACCAGATCCACCCTAACAGGTGTCTTATATTTTGTCTTTCTTGGCTCTTTTCAGTCAGGGATTACTTCCTCCCATTCTGGGTACAACTTTACCCATCCTATACAAGCATTCAACAATCCCTTATTGGACAGATGTTTGTGCTTGATAGTCTTCCATCTCATGGTCATTTTTCAAGGCTATCAGCACCACTGCAGGTATGTTCTGCAGAAAGCAGGGAGTCACGATTGTGAGGGGGTCCTGAAACCAAGAGCATGAGGTGGACAATTTTCTTCTCATATAGGAGCAGCAGGGAGTCATACTCTATTGAAATAAAAATAATGAGCACTCACCACAATGGTCAGGCTGAGGCAGAAACCCAGGCAGAGGGGCCACAACCTTTCTGTGCTGATGCCTACAACCAGATGTACCTCTCAAGGAGTAACAGAGCTGTCCAGACCTTCAGCTGCAAAGAAATCTGCAAGTCCTCCAGGGATCTGAGGAAAGAGGGGGATATCATGAGTGCAAATGTGCCCATATTGACAAACTTTTTGAGCAGGTATACGAGGAAATCACTAATCTGAGAAGTAACCAGCAATCAGAGAAACATTGATGCATGGTATCATGCAATGACAAGGGCAGACTCACAGCCCTGCCCTAAGTCCATGCAAGGGGAAGAAGCTAAGCAAGCTTCTAACTCTGAGGAGAAAAACAGCAAAAACATGCAAAGAGAGGGAGACTAGACCCCAGACTCTGCTTGGAGCAGAAGGAGGAGTCTCCCCCTTATCCCTGAAGTCCCTCTAAGCAACAGTATGAAGCCCTGGGAATGGAAAGAGAAAAGGATGTGGATAAAGTTTCAGACCTGGGAAGAGACAATCTTGGTTGGTCCAACCAAGTACCCAAGTGGGAACAAGTGCCACCAAATGGTGAAGGGTCTTAGTAATTGGAGACTCCATGCTGTGGGGCACTGAGGCTCCCATTTGCGGATCCAGTGGGTGGCAACTCTGCCCATGGCCAGGGGTTTGGAATGATATTTAATGTCTCTTAAACCTACCTAACCTAAGCCATTCTATGATTCTGTGATCTCCTGTCTCAATTATGAGCCTAAACGCAGACAGGAGTATCTCACATCAGTCTTCTTAATGTGGTACCCACCAAGGGAGTCACTAAACTAAAATCCCTATAAGCTATTACAGTGAAGGAAAAATCCTCCTCTACTTCTTCTTCTTGGCATAAATACAAGAAATATATTTGAAATGTTTTTTCAAAATAAATGCAAGCCATCATTCAGGAAGCTTCTGATAAGGCTTCAAGTTTCACAGTTACACACTCTGCAGAAAGAAAGCCTATCTAAGACTTTTTACCTGCTGAATTTTGAAGTGATTTAAAATTTGTAACGATAAAGGCAGTAGAAAAAGACCACCTTCTCCTGCAAAAATGCTGTCTAATTAATACCCTTTTCTATGAAAACTGGGAGTCTGATCCTTATTCTACCGACCTCAGAGCTTCTTACTGCTTTTGAGACACTAACTAGCAGATTGCTTTGTTGCAAAGAGGGTGAATTCACCTTTTCCCTGTGTCACAGTGCTATGGAAAGATCACATAGGCACAAATTACAGCAAGGAAGACTTGAACTGCACAATAGTGGGAAAACGGTGTTTAACAGTAAGGTTTGTAACGCACCGCAATTGGTAGTTTAGGAGGTTGTGGAACTTCTCAGGTTGAAGATTTTGAAGAACTGGGTAAACATTTGTCAAGAATCATGTGAGCATATCTCAGAGAGGATCAGACTAAGGGAGAATTCTGGTTATCTATGATTGTCTGAGATACAATGTGTCTTAAAAGACAAGACCAAAGTAGAAGAGCCACTTTCTTTTTAGGCTAATCCTGGAAGAACAGCAACATTCTTGTCTGAACTGAACTCATCTGTGAAAGCTGTCATAACATTCATCCCACTGTGCATACAAAATGCATACTCAGTTACCATAACCACCCTATGACTAAATGTGTGTTTACCTAAAGCCATTACTTGTTTAGCCTTGCATTTTAGTGTAGGCATTGACTGATACTTGCAATTATGGTGACTCCATACATAATTCAGTGCAAAAAACTGGACTGAGTTCATAATGTTTTTTCAAAGGAAGTATCAATTTTCTCCTTAGAAAGAGAAAAAAAACAAGGAAAAACTGGTTAATAAAAGTAGCAAGCAAGCAAGCTAGCTAGCTAGCACCTCTAGCCCAAGTGCGTCAATTATAATTCATTCCATTTCAGTTGCAATATTCAAAACATATCATGAGCATCGTGCACTGATGCCAAATGAAAGTGGATCACAGAGCAGTGTCCTATATATTACAGTGACTATGTGGATTTTAAATTCCCATTCCTTCCTAAAGAAATAACAATTTCAGCAAATTCTGGGGAGTTAATCCAGATTTACTTTGGCAGAAGAGTAAGAAAATGTAACCACAGAGCTGTTGGTTTCACTCAGAAGTCATTCAGTGAGAAGTTGTTATAGAGAAATGTTTGGGTAAAAATGACATAGACATCTAAAATTAAAAGTGTGCTGGGAAAAAAAAAAGAGTAAGCTATCATAAGCAGCAAAGGGTTTTCAATGACTAATGCCATGACTTGATGGTAATCACAATTTTACCAGGAAGTTTGGGGATGTTTCTGAACAAGAAGGTTTACCTTCTGAAAATAAACATAAAATCAAAGACTCATAGAATATCCAAAGTTGCAAGGAACACCCAGATCCCTTTTGTGGTCCTGCTTTCCAGTCTGCCCCCACATCTTTATATATAGCCAGGGCTGCCCATTTCCAGGTTTTTTTTCTACACTCTTATGCCCTGCTTTCTAGAAAATTGAGAGCTTACTATGAAAAAAATTGTTCTTGGATGGCTTTATTGATGTTACAGAATTCTAGATGAAGGTTTCCATCAGTCTTCTCCAGAGATTATGCATAATCAGCCTAAAAGAAAGAGAGCGCAGATAAGACTAAATCACCCTTCCCAGTGTTACTGAATTTATCACTTAATGCAAAAGCAAACCATTTCTGGTCTCCTATTTCCCTAGCACAAACACTTCAGAATTAGTTATAGCTCTACTGCTCTTGTTCTGCGTCTTTATATTTTATAAATATATTTTAAATGTATTTTTTCAAAATACTGGTATGTTATAAACTAGAACAAATTTCATGCAGTCCAGGGATAAATCACTACCTGACACTGATACATCTCTCTAAAGGAAAAAAAGTAAGCAGCAAAAAGGGACACCTTCAGCAATGGTGATTTGATCTGAAGACAGAAAGGACTGACCTTAAATAGGCTCAACCCCACTCAACACCTCACAGGATTTTAGTTTCCCAACAAAGCTGTAAGCATCAAAGTAAGTTGATGGCAGCAGGCTGATGATAAATGGGATGAAACAGCAGCTTTCTGCTCACAGGCTCTGGATTTAATGTTGGGTCCCTGAAAATGTGTGGTATCATATCTTGACCCTTGACAGAATGAGTGGCAACGATCCTTCAGAGCACACTATTGATAATCTCCGTGTTGTTGCTGCAAATGCCAACAGAAGGTCTGCTAATTCTATAGTTTGGTCCTGAGGCAGTCAAGATCTTGAACTCATCTTTAAAGGTTGTACTTACAGGAGTGCTTGGCTGAATGGCTCAGGGTCTGCTCTTTGGGCTTTTGACCCCTGCAGATCATCTTCATCAACTTCAAGCATTTATTTGCTGAACTTGTTGGGTGATTGCTGGGTGAATGCAGGTTCAGGGAAATGAGCAGTGTAACATTTGAGAGGCCTTCAATTCTGTGTTTGAACTAGCAACTTTTTTTTCCCAAAGCAATGCTGTCAATTCGGCAAGACTTACTTTAGCAATATCCACGGGCTTTCCAGAGTTAGCAAAAAATTAAGTTTGTGCATGCATATACCAGAATGGAAACTATTTATGTTCATGCATGAGAAAAATGGTGAGGACATACACGTGTGAGTACCCAATGCGTTGAATTTATCAGCCATATTACCAATACATCACCAACATGTTGAATATGTCAGAATTCCCAGCCATATTTCATCTGGTTTTCATAGCTGGTACTTCTGGGAGTCACTTTTCCTCTCTACCAAGACTTTCTAAAAGGACTTATCTACTGCAGAGCTGTGTTCAGCTCTCATTGTCATGTGAAATTACTTGCAGATTTTTGTTATATCACTTTTGTCGAGAAGCAGTTTGAAAACTGAAGATGTTTTTTTTAAGGTTGACTAGGTTTTCTAACTAGCATCCAGTGATGACAGCACAACAAATACCTGTCAAACCTTCAAATGGCTGCTGGTCCTCTACACATCCTACTTTCTATCCCAGCCAAGATTCAACCAACAATTCTTTGGCCTCCACAGTCAGGAGGCAGACCATACCCCAGTAGTGGCTAGTTGGGAGTTATTAAGGACTGAGGAGGTCCAGTGACAGAAGCCCAGCACACTAGATATTTCCTTAAAGAGGGCTGGGAACTGGTAGCTACCAATGTGGCAGTGAAGAGGAACTGTGTGAGTCAATGGAGTTTGCATTTAAGAGTATTGAATGAAGCATGATCCTCAGAGGCAAACCAAATGCAAGGGCTGCCCCTCCTTGCTGTCATGTTTGCAGTTTGTGTACAAACATACATGAGCATATATGAATACCATGTATACTTACTTGCACATGCACCCAGATGCATTACACAGCTAATCTCAAGATCCATAATCAGTTGCTAGTAGGGGAAAAGGAGTAAAATATTAATTCCCAGGTATAAGCTGAACAGTTTAAATTCTTACATAAGAGCTCTCATTAATATACAATACTCCATGTATTCCACATAGCTGTTTTGAATATTTCAATTAAAAAATTATCCACATAGTTTATTACCTACATCCCCCAAAGCCTCAGCCCACCACACCAGACACTTTTCTGAAGCTTGAAAGCTGTTTAATCTTCTCTTCTGGTCCCTCTGAGATAACTCTTGAGTGAATTCTCTAAGCTCCTTATGATGAAAAGTGAGTGTAGTGCAAGGTGAGAAGTTCCCCATGTCCTTTCAGAGAGTGGACATATGCTGGACTGGACCAGTTAAGGTGGTACTGCACACTCAGTAAACAGTGACAGATTTCAGACTCCTGTACAAAGGAGTCTTTGTGTACTGAAGCAAATATATATGTACCTATCTAGTAGGCATTTCCTCATGACTATAAGAAATCACTAGGAAATTACCAATAGGGAGAAAAATACAAATATTTTAAACAAATGGACTAAACCTTTCCTCTTGTGGCTGATTGAAATGAAAGTTATGAGAGCTGGTTTCAGCCTCTTATTATGAGACGCTGAGGTTCTACAGAGTGATTTTTTTCCTTTCTTTAGTTTAGATCTGTGCAAAAAAAAAATTGCATGAAATACAAATAAATGACAAAGAGCAGAGAATTAGGCCATTTGTCTGTAAAACCAGATAGAAGCCCCAAAATAGCAAAACACAGAAAAATGCATCAAAATGTATTAGAGATGACAGGCCATATATTACACAGGCTCTTTATGCAACTGTGGATCACGTATCAGTAGCAGTGAGTCACAGAAGCCTAACATTAAATGTAAGAGGCATCTTACAGATCAATGTTAATTACAATGACAATTACTGTTCAGTACAGCATTTTGCTAGATGTGGTTACAGGCAAAAGACCGGTGAGGTGTTCACAATAATGAGTAATATACATATTTCAACCTTGGAATACACACATTTATACCCATACATGTATATGTGCTAGTAGGGGAGGGCTGTGGTAAATGTATAAATCTCTGTGAATACATTAATTTAAATGCTACAGTAATCTTCCTCATTTCACAGTCTCGCTGTTTGGACTCTGCATTCATTTTAAAACCTCGTAGCTGTTGCCTGACAGATCAATGCTCAGGCTTGGGATTTACCTCATTCACTTGTGCTAAATGTTTCAACCCAGTTTCACCCAGCTAAATACCTGCTGCCAAGTCTGCCAGTCAGAGGAGGCAGGGGCAGGACCTGAGGCAGGCACCTCTCCTGATGGCCCTGTCCCAACCACACCTTGGAGGTGGTCAGCAGATCCAAGCTGGGGATAGTCACAAGGATGGACTCATGTCAGAAAGGTAAGGGTAGAAACAGCAAGGGAGGTGGGCAGGCATGGGTAGCAAATCTTTCCTTTTAGATGTCTCCGGAACTGCAAATTTACCTGGACAACAAAAAAACACACGGTGTGGCAGCACATTTCTGATGAGTGCAGTCATCAGTCTCAAGTTCAGAGAGCCACCAAAGAAATGTCATAACCAAACCAAAAGTCATAAATTTAACACAGTAAAGGTTTTCTTTCCAGTATCCTTCTGGCGTGTTTTCATGAAGCACCATTTGCATTAGACTGAGATTTGTGACATTGCATCCTATTCATGTAGTATTCATGTAGGACATTTGCATCCTTGCTCTGTTTCTGCACAGTGAGATATCCATAAAACTTGCCTGAGTTTCTCCTAATTCACCTGAACATAAGAGGTGAGTCAGACCCACTCCTCTGATCATTTTTATCTATCAAACAGTGAACGTGTTTCTGTGCAGGCCAAAATTTTGGGACTTACCGACATAACCATCAGCCACAATCAACCTATGGAAACCCACAGAAAAACTATTCAGCTAGGAGAATATGAAGCGTTGCATGTGCTGATTTCCTCTGGAAAGGTTTGAAATGTAGTATTTTACAATGAAGATTAGAGGCAGGGAAGGCTATACTGCTTAAGTTTTGCGATCAGATCACCAGTTTTCACCTGATTATATGCTTAGGCAGGGCCATAATCAGGGTATAGACCTCGCAGGCAGCACACAGGTAGCCCCAGTGCTGCAAGACCTTCAGGGTAAGATCTGTGGAGTCAGCTGAACGGAGTGAAGAAGGAGCTTGCAGAAAAGCATCACAATTCCCCATCACCTAAAACAGACTATCCGGCTGACTTGTGTAATTTCAGATCACTATAGTAACTGTTTAGGTAATTATGGTACTGCTTGATGAAGTGGCATTTGATGACCATTAGAAGATTACTGCCTTCTTAGATTACATGTACTCCGGTCTATCATGGAGCTGAAAGGGTTTTACCATTTCTGAATAACATTTGTAATTAGAAAAGAAAAAGATCATTCATAATTATTTTCCCGATATACTGGCTTGGCTACTCATCCGATTTATCACGTGTCCTTTATGACACAACACGTAACAATAAGAGAATTAGATTGTCTTAAGGGAAAACGGGCACCCGGCTCACAGAATACATCATTTTCAATAACACACTTCAAAGGAATCCAGCTCCTTTCATTATAGTCAGGGATTTGTTCACCAGTTTGGGTTGAGCTGCTTGCAAAATAGATAGGAGAAACCTCTCTGTGTGATATAACCAGATGCCATTTACAGAGCCTGTGACATATGGTCCTTCAGACGTGGAGATAATCACAGAGGATAATTCTTGAGAGCCCGTTAGGATTCCAGAGGAGCTGTCTTTCCCATGTGGTGTTTTCTGATGTCTAAATATGATAAATTCACTCACTTCATTTTCAAAAACACAGCTGAAAGTCTTTTAAAAGGAGTAACATGAAAGCAAGAAAGTATCGACCCTAACTACTCAATCAAAGTGAGAAATATATTCCTGATTCCATCCAACTTCAAGGCACATTAATGAACTAAATAGAAATCTGCAGCTGAAACTCACTGATAGGAGAATAATCTAATTTTCCACAATGAACGCAATGAGGATTTCAAGGGAGCTATACAAGGTTTTGTTCAGAACAGGGCTTGGGCAGGCAATCTTTAGAAGACATTACCTGTGTCCCCCTCCCCCCAACAACAACCCTTCTATTTTGGGTAAGAAGCAGCCCTGAGGAGAAGAATTTGGGAGTGTCGGTTGATGAAAGATTCAACATGAGCCAGTAGTGTGCACTTGCAACCCAGAAGGCCAACCGTACCCTGGGCGGCATCAAGGGAAGTATGACCAGCAGGTTGAGGGGGATGATTCTGCCCCTCTACTCTACTCTTATGAGACCCCATCTGGAGTACTGCATCCAGTTTTGCAGCCTTCAACACAAGAAGGACGTGGAGTTGTTGGAGCAGGTCCAGAGGAAAGCCACAGAGATGATCAGAGATGACCCCTCTGAGGACAGGCTGAGAGAGCAGACCTGGGGCTCTTCAGCCTGGAGAAAAGAAGGCTCCAAGGGGACCTTATAGCAGCCTTCCAGTACCTGAAGGAGGGTCTAAAGGAAAGCTGGGGAGAGACTTTTTATAAGCGCATGTAGCAACAGGACGAGGGAAAATGGTTTTGAACTGGAAGAAGGTAGATTTAGACTAGATATTAGGAAGAAATTCTTTATTGTGAGGGTGGTGAGACACTGGAACAGATTGCCCAGTGAGGTTGTGGATGCCCCCTCCCTGGAAGCATTCAAGGCTAGGCTGGATGGGGCTCTGAGCAACTTGGTCTGGAGGGAGGTGTCCCTGCCTATAGCAGGAGGATTGGAACTAGATGATCTTAAAGGTGCCTTCCAAGCCAAACCATTCTACGATTCCATGATACATGGGTTGCCTGAGAAGATAGTCTGCTATTTCGTGTGGATTGTATAAAGCCTTGTGTGAAGGTTTTGGTAGCCTGTGCTACAAGACATCAGAGGGTAAATGGGGAAAAAAATCCTGGTTCCAACTTCCTGCTGAAACAACTTCGTTTTGAATGGCTCCATAACTCAAGCAAGATGCAAGGCAATAGCAAATTTGCATTATCAGCCTTGGGTGTGTGAATTTTGAGCATATGACTGTAAGAGAACATCCTTTGACTTGAGAAAGAAAATACTATGAGCTGCGAACATTTCAGATTTGTCCTACCTTCCATTTTAAGAAATGAAAATGCTGCAAGTGCTGTCACTAAACTCATTTAACAACAGAGGAACTAGAACAAAGACATGGGACTTCCATGCTGCAAAAGATGATGATCGTGTTGTATTTGTTCTCTGCAAAAATGACAAAGAAAAATGGAATGTGTGAATGGAAAAAACAAAAAATTTGCACAACTGTGAGTCAGAATTTTTGGAACTTTTGGATTAAAATAAAGCCTTTACTGGCAATCTAAGAACAAAGATTTTTCTTGTTAATTTACTGGCCTGAAATGAATATGTTGCTTTATATGAGTCAGTGTTAATCTCTGTGTCTACCCCAGCTGCCAAAAACCTTCAAGGAGTTGTGTCCCCCTTTTCTTCTTGTTTTCCCATGTGGGCAACATGCCCTGCCAGGCTGTACTTTCCACAGCCTCCGTGCACAGAGGAAGCCTAGGAACACCCTGTGGTGTTTCACACTGACTCAGCCACAAGAAGAATCAGACACTGTTTTTCATTTTTCATAGGCACAATTTCATCAAAGTCTTTTTTCATGTTACAAATTTCTATTTGGATGAAACCACTGTTTCTTATAGAAAAAAAATGTTATATGTGATTTTTTTCTACTGGCTTTTCACCATGGCTCAGAAAACAAATCTGAAGAGAGGGTAAACAAAGATCTATACCACTGAAAACAGAGTTTTCCCTGTGAAGAAAACCGGAAATATTATTTTAATTAATATGGCGGCTAATTCTTCTACTGTAATGACAGAAGTTTATCATGCACTCAATTGTACATGTAACACTCAAAGACAGAGTATTATGGTTGGAACTTATGATATGGCTTGTACTTTTAGAACTGCCATATATTTTGAAAGGCAGTACTTTAAGACGAACAGAATGGATGTCAAACTTGGGAACCAGTTCCATTGTTCTTCTTGTTTTGAAGGGGCAAATCAATTCAATTCACATCTTACCCAATTTAGACATATGGGAAGAAAAACACTTCAAACACCCATGCTGAAATTAATGACTTTATACTTCACACTCCTCACAAATTCTGGAGCTATCGGGCTTTTTTTGTCTAGTAATTATATACTCATGAATCTCAATTATCATAAAATACTGTGTTACTGACTACTTACTGTCCAAAAATTCAACAACAGTACTCACGGCTTCTCTTAATTTATTCATTTTCCTTATTTATTGGTAATTGCTAGTGGATTGCAACTGGCCATCTGAGGCAGATGAGAACTTGTTACCTGGTTGCATATCATCCTATCTGAATGAGAGCAGCAGTTAGCAAATGATGGAGAATTAGAAACATCAAATGTGCTTCTTTTTGATAGTCACGGGCAATTTCAATAACTCCTTTCAGCCATTCTGGCATGTGAACAGATTGCAGAATTGTTTGATTTGGAAGGGACCTTTTAAAGGCCATCTCGTCCAACTCCCCTGCAATGAACAGGGAGTTCAATGCAATGCACGTAGCCCTGTCCAGCCTGACCTTGACTGTCTCCAGGGGTGGGGTATTCACCACCTCTATGTCAGCTGTGCTAATGCCTCACCACCCACACTGTAGAAGACTTTTTCCTTATATCTAACCTATATCTACCCTCTTTAAGCTTGAAACCATTTCCCCTTGTTCTATCACAACCGAATCTGCTGAAGTCTTTCCTATAGCTCCCCTTTAGATACTGAAAGGCCACTGTCAGGTCTCTCTGGAGCCTATTCCAGACTGAACAGCCCCAGCTCTCTCAGTCTGTCCTCGTAGGAGAGTTATTCCAGCCCTTGGATTATTTTTGTGGCCCTCCTCTGGACACACAGGTCTATGACCTTCTTGTTTTGGAAGCCCCAGAACTGGACGCAGTACTCCAAGTAAAGCCTCACCAGCACAGAGTAGAGAGGCAGAATCACCTCCCTCACCCTGCTGGCCACACTTCTTTTGATGCAGCCCAGGATATGGTGGCTTTCTGGGCTGAGATGGCGCTCTGCTGACTCACATCCAGCCTCCCATCCACCAGTTCCTCCAGGTCCTTTTCAGCAGGGCTGCACTCAATCCTTTCATCCCCCAGCTTGTATTGGTAGTGGAGATTGCCTCAATTCAGGTGGGAGACCTTGCGCTTGGATTTGTTGAACCTCATAAAGTCCACCTGGGCCCACTGCTCAAGCACGTCTAGGTCCCTCTGGATGGTATCCTATCCCTCTGGTGTGCTTGCACCCCACAGCTTGATGTCGTGAGCAGCCACGCTTTCCTTTCTGATACAGAAATTTGAAATCAGTTTTCAAGATGGCTAAAGAATCATCTTTTTTTTTTTTTTTTTTTTTGTATGTTTGTGACTTCACTTTCAGTTGACATAAATACAGTAGCTGCAAATTTTCAAATGGAATGCACAGAGCTGCAATCAGATATTCAACTCAAAAATCTGACCGTATCTCTTTACCAGACCTTTATAATCCCTATCCTAGCAGAGAGAAATACCCCTCACTTTACAGCCACACCTTATTCATGTCATCGCTTTTTGGGAGTACATACATTTGCGAACAACTGTTTTCATGAATAAAGCACAGGAAAAATAAAATTCAGCAAAAATCTCTGATTAACCCCTTGAGATCATACTGAGAATCACAGCCACTGCCACTGAACCAGACTGAAGCGTTAGTTTCAGAAATACAGAATCACATGTCCCACTAGTTTTATGGCTTTATTGCTCTCCCTTTTTATGTTTTAATTAAAAATTAATTTAATTAAAAATTAAAATGTTTTGTTACTTATATACACTAACTATATTGTATATTTTATGAGGGCTGCTCCAAAAGTAACACCTCCTATTTTATGATGTTGGTTCACAACATTCAAGGCAGATGTAGGTGGCATGGCATATAGGTTGAACCTTCCCACCAATCTCCCATTACATTCTCTTGCCCACATTGTGACAGATGGCAGAAAAGGGGCACTCTGACACAATCTCATCTGACATGGAAGTAAATATAAATAAAAGTGTGCCACTGAATTCCTTCATGCAGAAAAAAATGGCACCCACTGATATTCATCGACGCTTGCTGAATGTCTGTAGAGACCAACCAGTGGATGTGAGCACAGTGAGGAGGTGGATGATGTGTTTCAGCAGCAGTGACAGTGAAAGTGGGTCACATTTGCTGATACAGATTTTTACAAGTGTGGCATGCAGGCTCTTGTTCATCGTTGGCAAAAATGCATAGCTAATTGTGGTGACTGACTGTGTTGAAAAATAATGCTTTGTAGCTGAGAATTTGCTCTATCAAGCAGTGTTACTGCACTCTTGTATCAATCCAACTTATAGGAGGGAGAGGAGGTTCTTTTAATATAACATACCTGGTGTGAGATTAAGAAACAACAGTTCAAATGTTGGTCCAACCAGTTTATTATAAATCCTAATCGGATAGACGGGGAAGAGAAGGAGGGCGATAGAAAAGATGTGAAAGAAGCAAGAATCGCATGAAGTGGGGATAGTCACCACCAGGATCCAGCAGTGTCCCGCTGCATGCCGTATGAAGGTCCGAGGTAAAAGCAGCAGGGGGGAGAGCAGCAGCAGCATGGCTTGGCCTTGGGCAGCAAGCAGGTAGCAGGAAGAAGTCAAAGAGCCAGTCCAGGAGAAAGCAGCAGGACTCAGGTAGCAGGCCTGGGAGAGTCCGTCAGCATGCAGGAATTCCGCAGTGAGGAATCTGATGGCAGACACCTTCGTTCTTCAGCATGCAGGTAGAGCGCAGAGCAAGTCCAGGAGGGAGAGAGGCAGGTTGTGAGGCTTCTCATGTTAGAAACCTCTTCTTCTTTATGAGGAATCTGTTGCCAGAAAACCCAAGCTCATGGTTGTAGGTCCCCTTTTTATCCTTCTTCTTCTGCCAGCATGGCATTCCTGGCCGTTTGGCTAAGAGTCATGCGCAGCACTTCCTGAGATGGCCATCTTCCTCGAGATAAGCCCACACAAAAGACTGCTTCCTGACCATTAATCCGTGGTCTATTTTTTTCTATCTCGTTGCCCCTGGCCTTGTCCATCTGTGTCCCTCCGACAAAGGATTTCACAACCCTTGCCCAGGACTTGCTTGGACTTGTTCATCTATGTCCCCAGCAAGCTTTGAGACAATTGTGTAAAAGAATAATCTCATACAGCTCTTTGTAGCTGTTGTAGTTTCCATGGAAATAAACAGGAGGCATTACTTTCAGAGTGACCAACATATATGCAGTCCAAGACAACTCCTCTTCACTCAGTGTGGTCCAGAAAAGCCAAAATGTTGGACAGCCATGCCTTAAGCACTCTATTAAAGGCTGGAAATGGAACCTTGTAAAGTGCTTATACAGTAGGAGGACACCCTAGACGTAGACAGAATCACAGAATGGTTTGGTTTGGAAGGGACCTTAAAGCCCACCAAGCCCCAACGCCTGCCATGGGCAGGGCTGCCCCCACGAGCTCAGGCTGCCCACGGCTCATCCAACCTGGCCTTGAGTGCCTGCAGGTCTAGATATGTACTTTCCCAGACAAACTAAATTAGATACCAAGATTTCCTTAGTGTCCTCCCAGTGGTGTCTGATGAAAACAAAAACAAGAGATGAGGACTCCTTCATGCCATCAGCAGCAGTTCTCCAGAACTGTCTAGGTGAGAGAAAGGAAGAGCTTAATGCTGGAATGCAGAGCTGAAGGGCAAAATGGGCAAAGAAAAACCGTGCTTCAGGCTTCCCTCACCTATCAGGATGGATACCTGGGGACTCTGACGGCATGGCTGCAGGGGATACCTTGTCCCCAGTAAACATCCCGGCTGCTGTACTCTGCTTCAAACAGAACCTCTCCTCAGTGTAGCAAGAGCCCACGTGAAGCAAAGGAGGAATCTCTTCCCTTTATCTCTAGCAGTTGAATTCTCCCGCTGCTGTGCCAGGAGCTGGCACAGGGGATGGCCTGTGTGAGCGCTATCGGTGCCAATGTAAATTAAGCAGTCACCACCACAGGGTGACTCTCTGCTCTTCTCCCGGAGCAGACAGCTGCTCCAGAAAACACATGCTCAGGCTGAAAGGAAGAGCTGCAGAGATTTTATTCATAGATGTAACAGGCAGGTGTGCTGCTCTTAATGCCTGCCCACTAAGAGCAGGAATTGTCTCCCTGCCCACAATGGCTGCGTTCACAATTACTTTCTGTGTATATAATACATTATACATACACATACATATTTCCCTTCCTGTTTGGATTCAGTGGATAATTTCCATTAAACTGTGTTGCTCTCCCTCCTACAGCAAGATATTTGGTGATCTTAGCAAGGCAGAAGGACGAAGTACTACAGACAGTAGAAAACTGAAGTTTAATGGAGGAATTCACTCTGCCCTTTGCCTGATGCTTCTCCAGACAGTTCAGGAGGGTCATCCACTGCGCCTGCATCAGTCATTTTGATATGAAGCATCTCCTCAAGGTTTAGAAATCTGTGTATGAAATATTAATTAATTACTGTTAAATCTCACTATGCTGTTGTGAAACTGGCACAGTGCAGTTTTATGCAGCTTGTTTTCAGAATCGTTTGCCTTCTACTTCAGCTACATGATCATAGCAGTCTGCATAATTCATACACACAAGAGCCTTTTGTAGGGCACGTTGGTAGGAAAACTCCTAAGTGCAGCAGAATCTGGGGTCTTGAAGAGATTAGCAGGGATTTTGGGGGTTGGAAACAAAGCACAACGAAATTGGTTCAGCTGCACTTGTGCCATCCTTGATTTTGGAAGTGGCAGGTTTGCTATGATGACTAGTGACAAAGCAGTAAAAGAGCAGAACTAAGCTCTCAACAAGCCAAAATAAAATAAAAAAACACCTTGCTGTTAATGCAAGACACCAGCTGTACCATGGCACAAGTGGATTTTGAAAGTGTATGAAAATTAAATTTAAAACAGTTTTCATTTGAACGCAAGAAAATGGCAGGCCCTGTTGGGAATGCAGTGCTGTGCATCAGTCACCAGCAATACTGAGTGTAAAAGCACAGATAACTCTGCTGCCTACTGCCACCAAGAAAACAGGAAAGTGATGTTTCCACTTGTCTTGTTCAGAATAAGCATTCTGACATGCCACCTTTACATTAATGAATCTGTGTCAGCAGAGTGAAAATAATTTAAAGACTTTTATTTCCTCTTTATTGAAATATTCTCATTTGGACAAAAAGGAGAGAGTGTAGTGCTGTGGGGGGTTCCACAGGGGCTGCTTCAGAGGCTGTTGATGCCCACTGCCTGGAGAAAAGGCCTCAGCTGGGAGACTTCATCACTGAGTCAACAACATAGAATGATTTGAGTTAGAAAGGACCCTTAAAGGTCATCTGGTCCAACTCCCTTACAATGAACAGCAACATCAGAGTGCTCAGAGCCCTATCCAGCCTCACCTTGACTATCTCCAGAGATGGAGCACCCATCACCTCTCTGGCAACCTGTGCCGGTGTCTAACCACCGATACTGTAAAAATTTTCTTCCTTATATCCAATCTGAACTTCCCCTCTCTTAGTCTGAAACCATGTCCCACTGTCCTGTCACAACAGAACCTGCTGAAAAGTCTGTCTCCTTCTTTCTTACAACACTGTTTTTATATACTGAAAGGCCATTCTCAGGTCTCTCCAGAGCCTTCTCTTCTCCAGGCTGCACAGTTCCAGCTCTCAGCCTGTCTTTGGAGAAGAGGTGTTCCACCCCTTGGATCATTTTTGTGGCCCTCCTCTGGATGCATTAAAACAGGTCCATGTCTCTCCTGTACTGAAGACTCCACATCTGGATGCAGTACTGCAGGTAAGGTCTCATCAGTGCAGACCTTGCACTTGCTGAGGTTCCTCTGGGCCTACTGCTTCAGCCTGTTCAGGTCTCTGAATGGCATCCTATTTCTCGTACTGAGGGTCCACTCAATCCCACTGTCTATTTCATTGATGAAGATATTAAAGAGAAATAGAAGTACAGCTACGATGTGCAAGTAGATGAGCAATTGTGATGCACAAGGAGGATGCAGCATTTATACTGGAGTCATAGATGCAGTCATACAAAGGTATAACTGATGTCACCTAGTCTGCCTACCCAAAAGCTCAGTGCCCATCCTGAACAAGGCATCCAGCCGGACACCCCTAAAACTCCATCCCACGGTGTCTGGGTCCATCTTGTTGAGGCACCTGCCTATTACCTGTGGCCATGGAGGATGCCCAAATAATGAGCTTGACTGGACAATCAGCATCTGCACAGTCACCACTGGGAATGGGATGTGCCAACCTAAGAACAAAGCTCGCAACTCTTTGCTTTCCAGCTCTGCAATTAAACTGCTAAAACATGTTGACAGTATGTCTGAATCTTGTTGGAACATCTATGGCAGGAAAACAGCTTATGCCTGTGCCTGGAATTACACTTAATTAGAAGGTGTAATTAGGACGTGGACAAACAATTTTGCTCAAATGCATACAGAGGCCTATCTCTGCAGCTGCAGAATTTCCAGGACGATCAAACAACAATAATCACGCCTTGTAGGTATTCATTTTCATAGCCTGCTGAAGAGGCATATGTAACAACTAGTAGAAGAATGCTCACTCCTGGGTGACAGTCTTTATTCAAAACCTGTTAGGACAGTTTGTGCACAGTAACCCTTGCTGAAAATCTGAAGAAGAAATTCAGTGGATACTTTTGGTAGATAGAAATTGAGGCTGCATCTGTGTCACATCTGGTTCTTGCTCTCAGGTTCTTTGCAGAAATGTAGGCAGGTACCAAGCCTGCTAAACCTACAGGAAAAAATGTCTAGCAAATAGAATCAGTGACATGATCAAAAATAAGATTGCAGGACTCACTCCAACAGGAAGGACAGGCACAGATCTATCACCTGCAGATGAGTCCCTAGGGAGCTAAAAACAAGTTCGAGAAGTCATGGCTTACCTGAGAGGCAGCATTGAAAGTAGGAAACTTGTAAGCTCCATGCACTCATCAGCAGCAGCTTTGCAGGGAGCTAACACACCAGGAGAGAAAGGGGCAAAGTTTGGCAGGCAACACCCCTTGATGCTCAGGAGATCAGAAGCTGCACAAATATTTCCAACCAAAAATCTGCAACCCAAAATCCAAATCCGACAGCTTTCAGAGACACGTATTTTCCCCTTTTTTCATTTTTTTTACTTCTCCAAAGTAAACTTATAGGAAATTAAAAATGATGTAAAGTTCCTAAAAGCATGCAAGCATCCTCCTGCTGACAGGGAAGGACAGTGTGGACAGGCTCACTGCTTGATTTCCAGTTTCCAGTCAAGGCCACTCACTCAGCTTGGAGCTGTTCACCCTGATGCCCTCCAGATGCAGAGCTGAGGGTTTGTTCCTGCTCTGCCTATTTGCTCTAATTGCTTTCTACCTCACAACGGACTTGGCTTCTCACCTTCCAGTGCAGCATTTTATCAGTGGCTATTCCAAAGTTCACATGTGCCATCTTGCCCTCACCTACTAGATAATCAATTCCCCTAAGTAATTTGGGAAAAGACAGGTTTTGCCTGTGGCTATCATTTAAGCGTTGCACACATCCCTAATTATTTTTCTTGCTAATTTAACCAGTAATGTAGTAAAGTGAAGTTGCTTTTTTCTTTTAATAAGGGAACTGTAACTCTGGCAACATTCCAGTCCTCCTTTATGGTAGCTGGTTTTAATGGTAATTCGTATACTTTTGCTGACAGATGAACCACTCTTAAACTCTTTCAAAACTTCTGGATGAATACTGTCTGGCACTAGTGATTAATTGCATTTTTCAATTGTTCCTCATCCTTATTACCTGCAAAAAAAAAGAAGCTCTGGAGCAGGCATGCCTCCCTTGTCCTCTGCGATGAAGATAAATGCTAGGAATTAGTTTAATTTTGCTGCAATTTCCTTACCATCCCCAACTGTTCCCTTACAAAAGACAGACACATTGGATGGAATTCCTTTGCTTCCCTCACTGCATAATCTATGCAATTAATGACTTTTTTTTTACTTTTCTAACCAGGTCTGTAGTTGGCCAGATATGTCTTCTCTTGGCTGCATAAGTAGCAAAGAGTACTTCTGAATGAATAATATAACTTTCCCCCATATAACTTTTTTCACTTTTTTTAGGCAGCCGCTACTGCTGTTCAAACACCCCTAGTTCTCAGGTTCTTGGGAAGTTTTTGGTTTTCTTTCCTCTTTGTCCTAATTACATCCCTCCACACAGTGCATGTTCCATCCCACTGACATCACACAATCTTAGATTTAATTTTTTTTTCTTCCTTTTCCTGCTTAAGAATACAAATTAAAGAACGTGCAGTCTAGCACCCTGCAGAAGCAACTGCATGACAAAATAGATGAAGTATCACTCCCTGTCCCAGAGGTCTCCATGGTGCCAGCAGAGCAGAAGATGACCAATGCCCCTAGGAGAGATCCACAGATGTGGCCATCACACACACAGCTGCCACTGCCACCCTGCCTCATGCCACAAGGGACAGCAGGTGTGTGATCTGCCTCCTGGGGAAGGCACAGAAAAGCAAAGACATGCCATGAGATGGAATAGTTATGCCCAGAGCAACTGGGTGGATGTGGGCTTTTCCTCTTCAAAGAGAAATGTCTGTGAAGAATGTAACAGTGGTCTTTAACGGTGTGGAACAAGTGGGCAAATCTTTGTCCTAGCTCTGAACACCACTCTTTTTCCATAACCAGTTGGCAAGTATAATATTTTGAAAGCAATAAATGGTTCGGTTGTGTCAACTACAGGCCAATTCATTGCCAGGAGTGAAAAGTGGAAGTATACAGTATGAAGCATCTTTTTGAGAATTAAACACGAAAATCTATCATATGCCACTTAGCACAAGATAATTTAATCTATAATAATGATGTGACAAACTAAACAAATAAGTATACCTTTATTCTCTACACAGCCATGTTCAGAAAAATGTCACAGTGGCACAGTAAGAGTAACATGTGATAAATGTTTCATTGGCTCCCACTGGTAATATCTTTGCCAAGGCAGCTGGAGAAAATGTGAAAGTTTACAGGCCCTCATATTTAAGCTCAGCATCTATTTGGGGAAAACAGCTGAGGACTAAGTACAAATTTGCATTAATAGCAATAATAAAAGTCTGAATCTCGGTGGCATATTTAGCTCTGACACTACTACTTTATTATGGTTGCTGTTATCACTAATAATAATAACACAAGTATTACAAATATGGCAGGCTTCAAAGTTACAGAAAAACCTATTGCTTAGAAGCATGACTACATCTAAGTATTAACCAAGGATGGAAATGCCATCCACTGCATTCATTCAGAATTAGCTCCAAACTTCATTTTATTACAGGTTTTTTTCTAAGTGCAGTAGATCACCATGTGCATCACATTGGCATTAAAGAATGAAGCAGAAGACAGTATATCCGCTTACAGCAGGAATCTAACTGCAGTGGTGGCTTCTAAATAAATTGAGCTGTACTGAAAGTACTAAATAACATTATTTTAAATTACTCCAAAAATTACCCAAGATTTTCAAAAAATCAAGCCACTTAATTTGCACTCCTTTCTCTCATCCATCTCTGTGTCCATCCTTACCAACAAGAGAAACTGAAGAGATGAAGGAATACGCATCCATGACACCACCCTTATCTGCCTTCTTTATCATTTCCCATCAAGAAATAGAAACCAGAGCTGTAACTGAAGTCCTAGTGTTTCTGCTGAGCACTTACCACAGAACCCAGTGCCATACTCAATTCCAGAGCAACACATCACTCAAGTGTTGGAACAGCTTGCCCAAGGAAGAGGTGGAGGCCCCATTCCTGAAGGTATTTAAGAGATGTGAACGTGACATTAATCGATATGGTATTGTGATGGGACACAGTGGGTCAGGTTGGTGGTTGCACTTGGTTATCCTGTAGGTAATCTCCCACCAAGATGATTCTATGGTTCTTTGATTCTCTATGGTCTCTCACACCACACATAGGGACAACAGCTGAGGAGACAGAAGGCTATGGAGTAGTCTCACACTCACTCTGGAGGTGTTCAAGGAACGTTTGGATTTTGTGTTGAGGGACATGGTTTAGTGAGTACTATTGGTGAGAAGTGGATAGTTGGACTGGATGATCTTGAAGGTCTTTTCCAACCTTGGTGATTCTGTGATTCAGTGATTCTTCAACATAGACAAAGGACCATGTGGTCAAAAAGATATTTTAGCTCTCTTGTTGTACCACCCAACTTCAGGATTTTATATTAAAAATGCTGCAGCATTTTTTAACCTAATAGCCACAGAAAGGAAAGCCATATCAAACACTGCAAGATGATATATAACAAGAATGATATATAGCAGGATTGGATTGAGTTTGTCTTGTTGTATTAAAAATATTAATAAGGGAGATACTAAGTTATATTGTTCCCTCTTTCTTCACTGGTAAGTTCTGATGGAAAGCAATATGGACAGCTCATTCCCTTCCTGGGCAAATATTAAATAAACAAAAGGCTGAAATACAATGTACATTAATATTTCATGAAGTTGGGAAGAGCATCAAGAAAGCTTTTCTTGGTCACTTTACCTAGCACTCTCCCTGTGGGACTGGAAAGAGCATTAATGAGAAGCAGGAAGAAATATCTCAAGCAGCAGAAGTACATACAGAGTATGAAAATGAACTCCTTTCTGGATCTCTCAGAGGAGCAAGGCTGTGCAAGAGACAATATTTCAGATATCTCAGTAGCATGTTTTGAAAAGTCAGGCAGCTGAGTTCTACTTTGCTTGTTGTTTTATCTGATGTTGTCCACAGAACTTTCTGAAAGTGTACTCAATCAAGACACCCAGAGATGCTGTTTGAGGAGGGTG
Source organism: Centrocercus urophasianus (assembly GCF_019232065.1). NCBI lineage: Eukaryota > Metazoa > Chordata > Aves > Galliformes > Phasianidae > Centrocercus > Centrocercus urophasianus. The sequence continues at coordinate 41,789,257 of NW_024884364.1, read as the reverse complement.
AAAGCTACTCAGAATGGGAATGTTTAGGCCTGCAGATAGCTTTTCTCATTACAGCAACTCAGAAGCACTGTGCAATGCCCGCAATGGTTTAACAAGAACCTGAAGAGGTTCTTGTTAAATGGGAAGTGGGAAGCCCCTTCACCTTTCTTCCAGTCAGAAGAGGTCTTGGGAATTCCTCAGGAGTGGGCTGTACCTCCAAAGCCAGAAATTCTTATGGTCATAAGTGCCCACCAGGGTTTTACATTTCAAACCTATAGAGGAAAATTAGGAAACCGTGCCGCTTTTGCTAAAGAAAAGGAAATCCCATCTGGCTGTACAAGCAAATGTGCTAGAGATGCAGAGAGAGGCTTTCAGAAGTGTGCCACAGCAAGGGTGCACACAATGTTAATTTGTGACATTTCACATGGCATTCATTTTGCTTGATCTTAGACAATTATAGCACAGACATCTTCATCTGAGCTAGCTGTCTAGCTTTCTTTATAGTCAAGGAGAAACAGGTGCTCCCAGGGCGTAATTCATCTCCTCCTCGGACAGATGTCTGAAATAGAGCAAATGAATCATTCTCTAGAAACATCTCCAGCCTCTCCATTGTCTCCACAGTCATAAAGGAGGCCAGACAACTGGCTGAGGTGCAGACTTCTGCTTTGTGGACACATATAAAATTAAGTGAGAAAAGGCTCACCTTTTGTGACTGAACTGTATTAGATTTGTCTACCATTCTGTGTGAATGCAGAGAAGGATACAATCACCTTCATGTAAAATGAAGGAAATAAACTAGAATTCTCATCAACCTACTTCTTCATTGAGATATGCCACAGATTTTTACATTCATTTACAAAAAAAAAAATGCCAGATAAGCGCTCTTCTTGAACAAATCAAAGGATAGCATATAACTTAATGGAGCAGTCCTTTACGCATCTTCTGTCATTTGTGGTTTCCCAGAATAGTTATCTGTTGGCATTTGTGGTTTCCTGTAGCAGGCATTTTTTCCTTTTTCCTATGCCCCAGCTTGGAGTTCCAATGTTTGGCAAACATATTCTTTGAGGACAATTTGTTTTCTTTCTGTAATTCAGTCCTTTCACAGATGTTGAAGGGCAATTCTAGCCATGGCCATTTATAATAAAATCACAGTTTCACTGTGATCCTGTCTCCTTTGCTCCCTACAGCTCTTTCTGATTTCTAGAACACAAAATGTGCTGCATGCCTCTAAACAGTTCCTTAAGACTACTGTCCTTCTCCAGTTGTATGCCACACCATGAAAATGTCATCAGTCTGCAAAAGAAAAGATATTCTGTAGTGCTCTTTTATTTTAATTCAACTCAGCATCACACAGTGATTCTGTTCCAGGAAAAGGAAGAGTTGGCAATCAATATGTTTAGACTATCTGTAGGCTTTACCCTGAGCTAATTACCAATTAACTCAATGTACTTAGCACATTTGTAAAGCCTACAGTGGACATGCTACATATTTATTTCTGGCTGCAAATTTCTATTTCTTACCCAAAGCTGATCTTCTAATCTTTTGAGTAAATAACCATTTTTTATACTCCTGACGAAATAGAAAACATCCATGGTGGCCTTTATAAAACATGTTAAATACTTTCTGCTAATTGTGCAATAACAGCACAAGGCCCTAAGATCTACAGTGGGTATATCTGCTCTGAATTCTCTGGCAAAAGCGCATTTTTATTAATCAGCAGACTAGTGTAGCTAGCTCCAGAAACACACCAGACACAAGATCCCAGCATGGAGTTACACTGCTCTTATTCCTGTACATCAGGATTTAAGTGGAAGAGACCAGAAGAATTCACTGTGCTTCAGTGACTGAAGGTACCTGCAATAATTCACACGATCTCAAGATGCATCCTAAGATTCCTGAACTTTCTGAACCTCTCTTGACTATCTGGAAACATTCAAAAACCACTGTGAAGCAAAATGGGTAGATTTCAATGAATGAAATGAAACTTAAGATGTTCTGACATGTAATAATAATTCATAAAGTTTCCAGGCAATTCAGAAAGACACTACAAGAACAAAATTCCCATGTGCTGCTTACGTACATCAGTTCCTAGTGAAGACTTTATGTTCATCTTTCACGACAGATGTATGAGTTCAATTTCCTCTGTATTTTATATAAAAAATATAAATTCACTTAGTAGAGAGGAGCACTGAATAAGTTTTAATGGCCTCATTACAGCACAATTTGGACTTTCCTTGATTTCAGTGTTTTAAATTCACATTCTCTTGTAAGAATGCTATACCTGAGGAAAGAAGGAAATTTCAGAAAAAGTATCTGAAAAGAAAAAATGAGTTTAATTAAATAATCGTTTGTAGGTCTTTGTGGTTTATATTTGAGGAGCAGATTCTTTCTCAAGCACTGAAAGTGCACGTTGTTACATTAATTTAACTAATAGGCACTAGTTATGACAGGCTGCCTACTAAAGGTTCTAAGCCAGTGTCTTTCCTATAGATTTATACACTTGGAAATGTACACTTTAAATGAGAATCTTGCCAGTGTCAAAATTAAATTAAACTAAATTAAGTCATGTGCCCTATCACAAAGATCTGAGATTCTTTTCAGAATCAGGTCCAAATTACAATCATAACTCTGGCCCAACCTCTGAATAAAATGGAAAGACAGTTCCAACTTCATTATACTCTACTAAAGTTGCTGGCAATACAAACATGGGGCTAAAGCCTTAGCTGAGCAAAGTAACTGGTAACGGAGTGCCTACAGGACAATTACTGCCACCCTTATGTCTTGAATAGGACCCATTGCCATGACAACCTATGAAGAATGGCTTCTTCATGGACTGTTACCATTGTGGGGTCAAATGCTCATGAAATGATAAGCATCCAAGACCCAATTCCCACCAAATTCCCTCTCCCAGTGGTCAAACCACAGGCTCAGGAGGGCCTAGCAGTCAAATTGCCATGAGATTTATCTGTCCATGTACATGTCCAGGAGCACAAACGTCATGACAGGCTGCTGCGTGCCTCATCTGAAGTACTTCAGTCAGTCATAGGTAGTCATATCTTGTCTCAGAGCACACCAGTCAGACCAGCCTTGAAAGAAGTAGAGTAAGTGGTGGCTCTGTCTACTTTAATCCAGCAGTCCAATGGTTTACATGGTCAGGAAAGCCTTTGTATAAATACGATGGGAACTAAGAAGGGCTTTTCCCCAAAAAGGGAAGATGCTATGGCTAATTCACTTAGTCATATTACCTTAGGGTAAGACAGGATCCATCACACTTGCAGATTTTGGACCAGTAGAAGTCAGGAGCCAGGAACTGGTATATGTCAAAGACTGTCCTCTTACACTTCCATGTACACCATGTAATTCATCTGTGCTGGCTATCGTAACTGATTAGACTGAACAGCACTGCTGCAGCCACAGACTGTAAAAATAGTGCTGGAAGTTAATATGAGATCAGGGCTTACACTTTGGTGGAAAGAAATCCTACCATGTGTATCTGCCTCACCAATACATGCCCATCTCTGTCTGAGGCTAAAGAACTTTGTATACAGATTGATCACAATCATTACCTCCATCAGTTTGGATCTTGATGGTCCTTGAGGTCCCTTCCAACCCAAGCTATTCCATGATTCTATGATCATAACCAGTCTACGAGATACTTCAAAGTATCTGGCATTAATAGGCCTCGGTGGCCAGGGAAACCACCCTGGCCTGTTCCTTCGATGTCACAATATTAAAAATAAAGTGGACAAAACGCACAAATCCCCAGATAGCATTGAGCTAGCATACCAGCCTCCTCCATCCACATGGGCTGTTGGAACAACAGGTGATAAACATGCCGTGCTGGTGGCAGACCACCCTCTACCAGCCCAGAATCACCCTGGGAGGAGAATGGTGCTCTGCAGTTGTTGCAAAGTGCTTCTGTGAGCTACGCAAAATACACCAGACCCCGTGCTTGTCCCTGGCTTCCTATGGCTGCCTAAAACTTCAGCATTTGAGCTCTCCCAGAGATCAGCCTGCAGTTTTCAAGACTTCTCTTTTGCCTGCATAGAAAGCAAAGTACATATCTCCAACATATATCTGCTACAATTAAGATCAAGCTGTGTTCAGCCACTGCACCTGAAGGAGAGACCTCTTGTCAGCCAATCAAAAGTCTGTTTGAAGACAGGTTTACTGGCTGACTGTGAGAAGACAGAAGCAGAACAAGTTTTTCGTTTGCTTTGCATTTTCTTTTAAATAACTTTGTTTCCTAAGCAATGCTCAAAGAAACGCTTACTCTTCCATGCAATATTCTCTGTGGGAGGGGAAAAAATTCAATGTACTATGGAGAAACATCAATTATTTTAAGAAAAAGTAACTTTCATGACTGTGCTTCCAAAATGCAACAAATAAATGTACACATTTTGATTTGGAACTGAAGACCAATCTTCCAGTTTTCCTAGATGCTGAGATTTTCCTCACCCATTTTAGCATAGCTAAGGTATGCCAGCTCAGTTACCCTGTCTCACTTACAATTTTCCTGGATAACTTTGAAAATGTTTTCCTTGGCAATGTTTTCACATGCATCTGCATTCAAAACAAGCTCATCTGCGGCCTTCTCCAGGGGGGAACAAGGGTGAAGGGAATGAGGGTGACACAACAGCTCTCCTGCCATCACTCAGCAGGGTAACACAAACAAAATCAGCAGCCTACTTCAATCTCTGAAAATGAAAAGTACATTCCCGTAGCAAAGCGCCTTATAAGTACCATCCAGCAGGGATGTCTTCTATTTATGCACACTAAAGGGCCACAGCTTGAATAACAAGTATTATAATGCTGCCTGCGTGATGAAAGCTCTCTACCTGAGCAGTACAAGGCCAAAGGAAGATGCAGCAGTATCTGCAGTGATTTTCTTAAGTAATCTGGATAGCTCAGGCAACCCTTGATGATATGGTTGCATTATCTGTACACAAACTAACTGAGTTTACCCTTACGTGGTCCAAAATAAAGTCTTGGTATTCACAGTAGGACACCGGTGTAAGCCTCTGTTACTTCTTCAAACAGAAATTGAACCATCTCACAAGCTTCCTTGCTCCCTAACAAGTGCTGGTTAATCACCATGTTTTCTACATATGTATTTACAATGAAAGCAAGTTCTAGAATTTTAATAAATGCCAAATAAAGAATAAAAGTTACAACAAAAAAAAAACATATTCCTTGATTTAGAATCACTGCAGTGGGAAGGCTTAGAGCCAGACAGAGTGATATAGTTCACTGCCTTTTCCATGTTCCTGCACATTCTTCCACCCATTCCTTGTAAGAAGGAAGGCAGATACACATTTTCACATTATAGAAGAAATCTGATGTCCAGAGGGAGAGGGCAGATGGGGGGGAAAGAGGTTCCTGCTCCAGCTTAAGACAGCATGTGCAAGACTCTCAGCTCACCCACATACAATCATGGATGTCAGCACAAGACCCCTCTAGCTGAAGGAAGCAAGAGGACTGAGATGGTTATATAAAAGCCAGAAAGCATATATCCTTTTCCAAAACTCAAATGAGTTCCTTCTCCATTACAACTTGTTGGTCATCCGCTCTCTCCCTACCAGTCACATTCCAACCGCTTCAGCTTGAACCAGATGTTCCAGCTCTACCAGGAGAGGACAGTATAGCAACCCAGTCCTAACTTTCTCCCCGTCTTGTCCCTTCCACTACAGTTTGTGTCCCTTGGCTCTCCTTCTTGACAAACTGGCTGCAGGCAGAAATGGAGCACAATTTTAAAGCCCCATTACAAACACACAGGGGAAAAAAAATACTAACAATTGTAACTCAAGAGAAAACACAACCACCATGCATGCCAAGCAGAAGAAGGTAATAGCAGTAATACTGCCCAATCACAACAGTTGGCTGCTGCATGGGTTGAAGGCATTGGAAACGCATGCTAGGAGAAAAAAACAACCTGAGCAGGAGCCATCTAAACCTGGTTAGGCAGCAGTGGCTGGCTGGGGGCTGTGGAGTGAGGTTTGAAGGGTAATAATGTTGTCAGTGGTTTATTTCTCAAAGGCAATTCTCTAAACCACTCTATACCCTTCTCCCATCAGGAATCAGTGCCAGCTTGCATACAGGGCAAAGTACAAAGAAGCAGACTTTTCTTATGTAACTTACATCTTGCTCAGGAAATAAGAAAGCAAGGATCAGATCTACCAAATCAATGGGAGATGGGGAACACAAGCAAGAGGACAACACTCAAGGCTGTAGCAGTGGTGGTCACCATTCAAAGTGCTCAAGAAGCACCCTCCACATACCTCCAGGCCTCCATCGCTTTCAGTACAATCCACCGTGGTCTGTAGTGACACCAAAGCCTAGGACAATCTCTATCCTCACTCTGGACTTCACTGATTCCAATGCTGCTGAAAGCATACAGGCCTGGCCAGAGAGGAACTGAATCAGTTGGTGTGTCAGATACCATTGCTGAGTTTTGACGTAGTATAAGGCAAGTGTCTTCAGCTGCATTGCATTATCTCTAGCAGTGTATTTTTCTGGCCCAGGCTGGTATGGCACAACAGCCTGGGCCTGACAAATGCAAGTGTCACAGTCATAGCCAGTGGCACTTATCTGCTTTGTAGGTGGTTACAGCTGGGTGCTTATTGTAGTCATCCATTTGCTGAACTGAAGCAGTGGAGATGTTTTCTTTCCATCAGCCCTGACTCCTTCTAGCTCCCTCCCTTCAGGCCAACCTGCTCCATCACCAGTCCCAGTCACACCAGATTCCCATTAAATCTCAAGCTCCCTTTCAGTTTTTGCTGTCATCTCTGTTGTTTTTTTGTTTTCTCTTTGCTGAGCCATGCTTTTTTTCCCCTTCCCTTTCCTTCCCGCTCTTTTCTTTCCTATTCTCTGACTTCCTGCCTAAATCTCTCGCTCCCTCCTGGCCAGCTTTCACCATCTTCAGACTTTCTCAACCTACCAGTTCCTTCTGCCCACTCAAGAGGAGGCACTGGGAGATGGGGCTCCCTATATCAGGCCAGGATTCAGTCTGCATCTTCACTGTGGGAGCTGTGACTTCAAATCAGCCTTACAAACAAGGCTGATGAATTCAGCTGTACATTACCATTAGATGTACATTAACAAACTTCTTTTGTTAATGTACAAAATCTTACCAACTGATATGTGCTCTCATTTACAGATTACTCAGTCCAGCACTGCAATTAGTTGCAGTAGAAAATGGAGAAAAATGTAAGAAGGGTAAAATTGCATTAGCATTTTTTGAACAAAACTATTTGCTTCAGAAAATTTCATGGTCAACTTGAAAGAGTCGTTTTTAATACATGTTGCCAAAAAGAAATACAAATTTCAGATCAGACCATAGGAACTCCTCAGTATTTGTGGGCTGGCCACAAAAGCACAACACTCATTATCTACATTACTGTGCACCTTTTCAAGACAGTTGTTTCAGATGCATGGATAGAGATCTTAATTTTAAATATTATCTAATATGTGAAAGGCTGTACCTCCATTTTATTTCATACATCAGTTAAGATGAAATCAGATCAAAATATATCACTTGCATAATATGTGCTTACATATGACTCTCCCCCTACTATGTATCACACCAAGTCTGCAAAACCTTTAAAATAAATTTTAAAAATGCAGAAGGCTCAGAAAAGAATTGCAAAAATGATTCAAGGGCTGGAGCCAAGCACACCACAAGGCACTTTAAAAATTCATCAGAAAGATCAAGATGTCACTTGATTACAGTATCTAAGGAGCTTCATGGGGAAGCTTAGCCAGGTGGGAGAGATGTGGCACTGAGAGACATGGTTAGTGGGCATGGTAGTGACGGGTGGATGTTTGGACAAGATGATCTCAATGGCCTTTTCCAACCTTAATGAGTCTTCTCTCTACCAGTGAAAACATGTCAAGAAATAATTATTAGGTGGCTGAGGCTGATCAGGAGTTAGGCACATGGTATTAAAGGGGAAGATACTGGCCAGTGAGGAAATCTGGCAGATGTGACAGATTCTCCATTTCTAGAGGTCTGTAAATCAAGACTGGATGTTTTGCTGAAGACACGACTTCTCCAGAAACACATTACTGGGATCACTGTAGGAGTACTGAGGTGATATACATAGACCTGCAAGTCCCAGTACTCTTAGCAGATTAGGTTGAGTTCTCTTCTAAATACTCAGAATTTATGCCTTTCTTCTTTGTCAGAATTAAAAACACAGGGGGGGGATTTAGTTTCCTGAGACATACCTATGTAATGGAAATATGCCAAGGATTACAGGATATCCCAGGTTTTACAAAACAAGCTGTGGGATCTTTAATACCTACAGATCATCTGAGCACAGCTTTAAACTTTGTTCAGCAGCACTGTATCCTGAGAGGAAATATCCAGATACACACTGAATTTTTTATCACCACTTGCAATACTGTAACATCCAGACTGGCACTTGCAGACCGCTTCAAGCACACAGATGTAGCATTTCCACATAAGTGCTGTCATTAGAGCCCCACTCTGAAATTAGCAGCAAAGGCCACCCTCCCACTGCAGCTCCAAGCAGCTGGCAGAGCCATTTTAATTTGGCCCTCTGTTATGATGTTCATGGGAAAACAGTTAGCTGGCATCTCAGTTCTGGTGACTAAGGGGAAAGGCCCCCACCTGCAGGGCTTTCTGCCTCTAAGAACCTCTGTTACCAGAAGTTAATAATGGGTCTGACTTTGATAAAGCCAAACGAAGATGTTTTGCATGCTTCAAGCTGGCAGTTCTCCCTGGTTGCTCTTGATGTACAATTCATAAGTATTTTCCCACTTTTACTGGGCACGTGAGTTACCATGCAAATTGATGGTAGCATTTTTTGTCAGCGGTATTATTTAAGAAAAAATGCTTATTGTTTTCTGAAAGAGTCATTAATTCCCCTGAAAATATTGTTTTCTATACAAGATATTCCCTCCTATGATTCAATAACACAGAAATAAATGCTCTGTAATTGTCCAGAGACAAACTGCCTTCTAGAAACAAACTTCCCACAACATTTCATTCAGGCAGTTGAGTTTAATATTAAACCAATTAAAAGCAATATACAGTTACATGAATAGGATATTAATTTCCTCCCAGAAGTGGAAATGAGTGGGTGCTTTGATTCACACAGAGAAGGCAACTCCATCAACCAGCAGCATAATCTACATTGGCTGCAGTAACAAATGAGCGATTCACAGTGCACAACCAGATCACTGCTCTGCAGGGTTATTAATGTTCCAGCCAAAGCCTCATCCAATCTGCAATAGCCCCAGGTCACACTGAGAAAATAAAGCAAGGTGATCCCCTTAAAAATAAAATATGTGAATTAATTAAAAAAACGCTTTTCCACTTGTATCTTATGAAATTGGTATGAATGTGAACACTGCCGTGCCAAGATTTCTCCCATTTACATTGTCATTCCAAATCAATTCTGGGTACAAGGGGCATTTCCACTGAGCTGTTCTATTTGAAACCCTATTTCCTATTGCAATCAAAGTGAAAAAGAACATTTCATCCACTTTTAACTTTTGTGATCAAGGATTAGTCACAGGAAAGTCGCACAATGATATTGACTAATCTGACCATGCACAAGGATGGCACGTGATGCTACCAAGGCTAGGTCAGAAATCAATTCAGCTGAAGTCAAATGAAAAAGTTCCTGCAGTCTGAAGTGGGACTGGGTCATGTATGGATGCAAGCTAGAAAAACAGCAGACATTTCCTGTCCAACTTTGGTGTTGTGCCCCAGCCAAGAAGACAAAGATGGAGCACTCATCAGTTCATCACCTCCAGCAGATACATCAGTGAATAATTCCACACATCATGAACTAACCGCACTTCAACGTGTGAGAAATGTGCCTACAACAGATAGTAATAGAAAATACAAGGTAGCAAGGTGAAGAAGCAGTAATGTTCATCAGAATCTCCGCCAGATTTTTATAATTTGAATTAGTTTTTAAATGCTGTACATTCAAGGAAGCCTATTTAGAGCACTGTATATCAACTGAACATGACACCCACAGAAGGGCTTTATTTTTAAGTTGCAAACATCTGGCCCTTATAGAACAATTTGTCTTATGTCACCAATAAGTAACTCTTCAGATAATTTAAGTTTCTCAAAACCACAGCAGCAGCTTTCCCAGGTGTTTCCCTATCTCCACACATGAAAGTCATCAAGAGCCCAAGAGCTTCCATAAACAACTTATAAGGCTCCAACTTTCTCTAGGGTCAGACACTGCACCCAAGCAAGATCAGATCAGATGAGGACTTTGTGAGATGTGTCAAGGGGAGAGAGGGAAATTCCACCCAGTCAAAACTCCCTGAACACTCACTAAACTTTCCTCACCTTCTATCATGTCCTGCTGACCACTAGAATTCACCAGAAAACTCTATTTTGCCAAACTCAATGTTCTATTACTTTGTCCCTCATGACTTAAGGACTGAACTCAATTTTTACCGTCAGATACCATGAATCAACATTGTCCTCCAGATGAAAGCTTATCACTGAAAGGTTAAAGAGGGGCAAAAAGGCTTTCATTTTGGGTAGAAAACTAAAAAACCTCTGTATTGGCTTCAGGGCTACCAGCTGTTTCTTTCAATACACAAGCAAGAAAAAAGTTCATTTATAGCTCATAAGGCCAGCTAAACAACTCATAACAACACACATACAAGTTTTCAAATTGCCTACCAGCAACACCTTTTTTGAATTTTCAAAATGTCTACCACAATAAGTGCAGTGCAAAGTAGCTGCAATAGCCTGGATGGAAAATTCTTATCTGTAATTGATCAGCAAAGTATAACTTGGAAGTTTTGAGCATCTTCAAATAAAAGCATTTTGGTTTACAGAATAATCAAATGATGTGTTTTCTTTCTGTGACTGTGAATGTAATTCATGGCTTTCCTTGCAGGCACTACCGTGGATCTGAAAAATGAGATCTATCATCGTTTGCAGTACTTGCTATATATATTTTTTTTAACTTCCATGGATGCTGTTGCCAACAAACCACTTGTCAAAATCATTTCCATAAACAAGACAGGGAGTAAGTACAGTCAAAAAGAAGTTCCTTTAAAATATGAATGAACGTTCGCCCTGTTCCTTCACAGTTTCCAGACTCCTGGATAGGTTTAGCACTGTTGAAGTATTATTCCGAAAGCAGTTTGCTGGCTAAAGGTGGATATTGATTCAGACCAGTGCTCTTTCACATAATCGTGTTCTGTTAGCTGGTGAAATCACTCATCAGATGGGGGAGAAAAGGAGAGAAAATCCAAAGCAGATATAAGCACCCTTAAAGAACTTATCAGCCGGGATTTAAACTCCCCACACTCCAACCCCAGATATCTGGGTTCATTTTCCCACTCCACACAGCAAATTCAGTTCCATAAAATGCCAATGTCTAACCATCTCAATGCAGATGCCCTGGGAAGTGCCAAGCGGTTTTTATCTCCCTCCACCATCCTGCAATAATTCACACTGCCCTGTACTTTCCTGACATCAAAAATACACCCAGCATAATTCCCCACAACAAAACTGGGAAGACAGGTTCTTGTTCAACTATCTTAATTAATGAAAAGTTATTCATTTTTTTGCAGGTTGGTAGTTGTTCTAGCCCTGGAGTGAAAGCCATTAAAATCATTTTTACAGAACTCTTCTAATAACTAGCTATTCTTAGAGCGCAACTGCTTTTAAATCTCATGAGACTAATGTGTAATACATGACTGTTCCAGTTCAGAGCTCTCAGCACTCAGAGGACATATATCAGGTTTCAACTTGTTAATTCATTATGGTAATCAATACCTTATTCTTTTTAACCACAGAAACAAACTCATTTGCTCTTTTCAGTCTGATACCGGATTATGAATGATTTACATCCAGAAATACTACAAATGCCACATCACACTTCACAGGCATCAGCTAGGGATTTATAACTTGCTTTCCAATGGGTTTTGAGCAGAATTTGTGTGCAAATTGCCAGATGACAGAGGTGGAGCACCAGCAGTATTTGATGGCGTGGGACCGTTGCTCAAAGATGATCCCCAAAGGTGACGACATATTCATACAAATTCACAGAAAGAAAAAAAAAAAAACTGATATTAAATAATCAATCATTTACTTCTTGCCAGCTAGCATTCATGTGCACTACTAGCACAACAAACAGCTGTTGGGAGCTTAGCAGACACGTTACATCTATCAACACTCTCACTTGTGGAGAAAAGTAAGTAAATCTGATAAACAAGCTTGCTAAATAGATTTGTGTCAGCTATAAACAGGCGTTTCAGAGTGTAATTTCCTGAAAGATATCCTGGGTGTTACCATAGGCTATAAATTAATATTTAATCTGAAGTTTAATCCAGAATTAAAAAGGCGATCAGGAAATTTCAGTGTTCTCCGTGTAGTTTTAACTTCCTCTGACATCTTCTCTTAGGCTCTCCTTAGGTCACCAGATAAATGCTTCGCACCTTTAAAGCGCACTCTTAAGACAGACATGATGGTCCATGAATATAGATTTGTTTATAGGATTGGGTTTTTGATGGTATTTCAGATATATTATTTTTTTAATATTTTAAAAGGTTAGTATGACATTTCTTCTTTTAATTATTTCCACACAATTCTTTCATTCCTTGGTATCTAAATTCCTTCTTGATTACTCTTTGATACATTCTCAATTGCTTATTTCCTCAGCACCACAGGTTTCCCCACCTATTCTTTTAAAATGTTTATTACCAAGTGCCATGGTCACACTTCAATATTTCATCTCGGTGACACTAAACTGAAGTGGCTTAGTTTATAGGCCATGAAATTTTGATGAGTCTTAGTTAATTCTGCATGAAGATCAAGAAGCCAGGGCAGCAAAAGTCATTCATGGAAAGGGCTTTCTCTGTGGAAGGACACTTGTAAGATGAACTTGTTCCTTGATTGAAACTCTTGCTAATTACATTAACCATATTCCCCCTCTAAGCTCCCACCATTACTAAGCTTGTTATTTCATTTCCTGAGGCCCATGCACTGCTGGCTGACAAATCCCATATGAAAATATGGCTGTATCTAACTCCAGCGTATTTCAGTCCGATATCTTTAACTAGACTGTAGATATCAAAACATATGAACTTTTTGTTTTGCTAATAGTCCAAAAGAGAGTGCTTTGGCATAAGATCAGTCAGTATTCATCTAATGTAAATGGCCCTCATAAAATACTGATTCAGTCATTTATTATAAAAATTCTCACTGCTATTTTTTTGTGATAAGAACATACCCAGTGCATTTCCAGAACAATTTGATACACAAAAATATGGAAAGTATTTAAGAGAGCTCTACCAGCCTACACTTGGAACATGAGAAATCTCAAGGGAGTAAACTTTATGTTATGCCTTCAAAGTGAGATCTGATCTACACCAGAGCATGGTAAAAAGAACTTTGTACTGTGAGAAATATATACCTCAGACAATTCAAACCCTGAACTCCAACCCTCGCATGTGAATTGGAATGTCCTTCACATCTGTTAAAATGTCGAAAATGGAAGCCTTTTCCACAGGAATCAATATTCTAATCAAGTCATTATTAAATTGGTACACTGAATTATGTCCTATAGTTATTTGAAATGTGGCTCTCTCTAAGCAGAATCAATAAAATATTTCACACCAAATCCTTGCTACTGAACAGAACCATTTGGGTTTAAAATTCAACAAAAATGATTCATTTTTGCACACTTAGCTCTGGAGTTGAGTCTTCAAAAAGGGCAAGGAGGAGGGCTCAGGAAACTACAGGCCAATCCTTGGAAAGATGATGGAACAATTCATCTTGGAAGCTACCACTAAGCATGTGGAAGACAAGAAGGTTTTCAGGAGTAGTCAGCATAGGTTATTCACCAAAGGGAAATAATGCATAATCGACCCAATTGCCTTCTATGGTGGGACAACTAGCCGGATAGATGAGGGAAGAGCAGTGGATGTTGCCTGCCATGACTTCAGCAAGACTTTGGACATTGTCTCCCATGACATCCTCATATGCATGAACTGGTTGAATGGCAAGTCTCAGAGTTGTAATCAGTGGCACTGAGTCTAAGCAGTATCATCCAGAGATCACTGCTCGGTCTGTTATTGTTTATCAGGGACTCAGACAAAGGGATAAGGCATCTCCTCAGCAAGTTGTTAATGATACAAAACTGGCAAGAGCGGCTGATATCCATTCAGAAGGATCTCTCTCACTCAGACTGCAGAGATGAGCAGAAAGGAATCTCTTCAAATTCAACTGAGGCAAGTACAGGGCCCTGCACCTGAGGAGGTACTCCCCATGCACTAATACAGGGGAATGACCTGCCAGAAAGTAGCCCTGCAGAGAAAGACCTGAGGGTCCTGGTAGACAACAGGTTGACCATAATCCAGCAATGAGCTCTTATGGCCAAGAAGCCCAATGGTATCCTTGGCTGCCTTAAGAAAAGCATTGCCAGAAGCTCTGCCTGTTCAGTTTGGAGAAAAGAAGGCCCAAGGGAGGATCTGATCAACGCATATAAGTATCTGAAGTGAGGATATCAAGAAGATGGGGCCAGATTCTATTTAGTGATGCACAGTGATGGGACAAGAGGCAAAGGGTACAAATTAAGCCACAAGAAGTCCTGACTGAACATGAGAAAAAAGAAGTCTTTTCACAAGAGTTGATGGAATGTAATATGCTGTTAAATGTTTTCACAAGGCCTTTAGTTCATAGTTTTTAAATCAGAAAGTTCTCAGTAGTCCGATGAGGAAAAAAGAATGTCATATAACCTAAGCAATCAGAGCTATTTTTTAAAGTGAACAGTTCATAAACAACCTCACAAGTCAAAGTTAATCGTACCAACTAATCTGTGAGAAAATACAGATGCCAAATCTGTTCTGAGCGAGTTTGAGCAGTACTCACATAAGTCCACCACCCACATCCTGCTTAGTCAAATCATTTAAGCTTTCTTCAGTGCTAACGATGGTGGTACCCTTTTTTTTTTTTTTTAAGACAGCCTGTATATGGCTAAATATAGAAATGACAGCCCAGAAAAAAAAAAATGGTTTGAGTTCCTGTATCAGTGATGAGATTTACAAATACCTCCGACTGTGTATAGAAAGTGCGAAAAATTCTACAGAAAAAAAGGAGGTCTCCAACCCACGTCAACAGAAAGAACAGAGGTCCTCAACCCTTTTTATGTCCCTTACTGCTTCTAGGAATCTACCACCATCACTAATGAATTTATAAATTTCAACCTGTTGCCAAAGGTCACACAGAACCACCCTAAGGTTAGAGAAGGTGAGAAATGCACCTACTACTAGCAAGATCGCAGAGAATTTTGCCTTGTCTAACAGCTTTCAAACGCATCTGAACAGCAAATAACATTTTCAGGTCAAAAAAAAACTTCACTTGCTTCATGTTGGTTATCAAGAAGGAAGTCATGGAGTACCTTAAGTACTGAAGTATCTACCCCTAGCAAAGCCATCAGGAACACAGCATGAATTTGTGGTTCATCGTATCAAATGTTGAGTGATCCAAATGAATTAGTATTGATTTCTCTATATATTTGTCCCTCGGCAAGAAGTAATCACTTATTAATAAGACCAAAAGTGCTATTTAGGAAGGTTTTCCCTCTCTCTCTCACTCTCTCTTTTCCTATTTGTCACTCTTTTTCTAACATCTCATTACCAGGGTCAATGTTTTGGAAACAAATGTGTACTAAAATTTGCTACAGAAAATGCAGAGTATTTCCTACAGCAAGGAATTAGAATTATATCTTTACCTACCTATTCAGACAACCTCTCTTTCAGCCTTTTCCCAAATCATGTTTCTATTAGCCTATGTGTAAGATTATTTCTGACAGATAAATAAGATCTAATTTGCCAGAATGTTCTGCACAGTACACCAGACTCTTTTTCTGCCAATAGAACTATATTCTGACCTCTCAGGAGCATGCTATTTTTCCAGCAACTTTCCTCATACAACATTAATTTTTTAAACTAGTTATTTATTATGGAAAATGCTACTACTATTGCAGAGAGCTAACAAAGTCCCATAACAGTAAGGCAAAACTCAAAGCCTGTGCATTAACATGAGCTGTCAGCTCAGCATTTAGTGGAAATATTAAGAGATGGAGCCAAGGGTGAATTTGAGAGCATCATCTCATCTACATCTTGATGAATCATATCTTGAAACTTCTTACCCTAACTAGCCTGGAAGAATGATAGTGAGTTGTAAGCAATATGCTTCTCTCACTTTGGAAAGTAACTGCAAGCATATTGCAGATTTATGTGCTAGAAGAGTCAAAATTTATTAGCAGCTCTTAAAGGTGGGGTGAATATATTCATTAGAAAAGTTATGGTGACATCATTAGTAAATATCTATTTACAGAACTAGGGATGCAGCAGTCATAAAGTACTACAAGAATCCATGTAGAGGCAAAGGCAAGAAAACCAGATAAAATCTCTACTGGTAATCAGGATGTCTAGTTTAAGTTCAGGACAATATTTTTTCTTCTTTAAAGATCTGGATTTAAATCTTAACTAGGAAAACATTTTTTAGTATAAATTTCAGTACTGCTAGGATAAAACTGTGTGTAAAGATAACAGGATGTTCCATTGTTATAAAGCATAAGGCTAATCTGCAAGTTTCAGATTACATAAAAGTATTCATAAATATGATTGGAGCACTCTGGATCTGAAAAAAACATATCCCTAAAATTAACATCACTGGAGAGGAATAATTGTTCTGTGTCCCATACTCCTTGCATCTGTGTTATAGCTAGTATCCATAACAGGTTAGTATCCAAATAACAATCAAAACTTTTTCCAGAACCTTTATGACAAGCTTTAGACAAATGCTATATGATAGATGCATAATTGCATTTCAATTGAGGAAGAAGAAAGTATGGGAAAAAAGGCAAAAATCCTTTCAATAGGTATAAAGAAAACAGATACCAGATTAACCTAAGAGGCAGATTAGAATGAAAAAAATAGAGTTGGATAAGGGTTTGAAGATTTTTGAAATTATTTGACCAGATGCATGCATTCAGCAGCAGAAAAGCTTGTTACGCAGTGTCAGCGAGAAGGGACACAGGGAAGTCTCACCTGAGGTCCAAATCTGACAGAAGTCTCAGGGACAGTAACGTCTCCTTGGCTACCACAAAGAAACCCTATGTGACAGACAGCAAGATGTAGATGTGAGGTACGCCTGAATTCATTTATTCATTCATATTTTTGTATTGTGGCCTTGTTGCTAATAAATAACCAAGAACCTAGCCCTTCACTCTGCTAATTTTTCTCTGAAAGCATGACGTAAAGTGACTCATACGATTCTTGAAAGAAAAAAAAATTTAAAAAAGGGACATTTTACTTCCATGGAGATAATATCCCTAAGCCAAGCAGCCTTTCATACAGCTTGGAGCCAGGACAACATGGGCACTTCCAGGTGCTGGGCTGTTTCCAACCAGCAAGTTGGAAGTTTTCCTTTTGCAAGTTGATATTAAGAAACAGCAGGAGATCTCCCTTCAGAGTATTATCCTGAGTCCCTCTTGCAAAAAGGCAGGTGGTAATAAGACAAGACACGCTCTCAAGAAATTCCATGTAATCACTGAGCGTATAACAATCTCAATATTTTTGCAAGTGTGAGGCACCCTGTCCTTATCATAACTTAGTCCATATGTTGTTTTTTTCCCAAATCTCTTTAACTTCATGTCAACAAGCTTATTAACAATTCAGCGCCAAGCCTAAATATTTTAAGGGCTGTTTCATTCTTCAGATAAAATGGCCAGCAAAGCAATTTCTCTGCATATCTCAGGTTAGTGAGCCCAGAAGCTCCTTGCCTTCAGTCTCCCTTGCTCTGTATAGAACTTCAAGAGCCTTTATTCCTACCACTGCTTTTTTATCCCTGTATAAGCAGCCCCAGCAAGGTTTACAACTAGATAGGATCAGATGGCTCCAGGCCTTCGCCTCTATGCAGCAGCAATAAAGCTGCATGTTTTTTACTCTACAATAGTTCAGGAGAATTTAGTGAAAAGACTGTACCTGAATTACTAATAACATATTCATGAGATACCAAGAGAGAAAGCCTTAAAATCTGTCAAAATCAAAGCAAAACAAAACAAAAAAATCTCATGGACTGGTACATTAAATGCAGTAAAAATTCACCCTGTTAAACACTGAGCATCTAAGACTTCACTTCTTCTTCAGAACCTTAGGATAATCAGTGTTTTGCACACTCAGGTCCTTAAAGACTTGCCTGCTTCCTGTTAAGATGGGAAATCAAGTCAGAGATGCAGCAGGAATTTGTTGCATGAGGACAAAGACTGTCTTTTCAGGACATGAAGGTCTCTCTCATTTGTTTTGATGTCCAAGTGGGAACCCAAAGACTAAGGCCCTTGCCAGCCTCATCAAATCAGCCTCTGATTGCAAGGTAAAATGCTGCAAGCATCATTTTTCCTTTCCCCATATAAACACAGAGTGACAGCTACATTTAGATTAGAAGGGGGAAAAGCCCACTGTAATTCAGAAACTGAACAGCTCAAACAGCCCCCACCCCTGGGGAGAGAGGATAAGAGCCGGAACAAAGTCACAAGTGTAAATAAACAGAGCTTACTTAATATACGTATGGAAAGCACTCGGTTGTTTCTTCATGAAACCAGGAAATAGGATGGGATGGGATCATTTTCCATTGACAAAACAGATCATTCCCTTCCCTTCTAAAATTCTAGATGATTAACATTAACTGAAATTTTGGAAAGTCTATTTGAGTTCACACAAGTTCAACAAAAGAAGGTAGAGTAATTCGTTTCAAGTAAACACACCTGAAAGTTCTTCAGAAAAAAAAAAACCTTTAATTTACAGAAGGTTAATTTTTTTTCTTCTATGAGATGATAGAATTGTTTGAGTTGGAAGGGACCCTTACAGGTCATCTAGTTCCAACACCGCTGATATAAGGTTGTAATAGTTTAAGAATGGTATCTACACAGAACATCTAATAGTTATGCTATAAAATTCAAAATGGTGGGGATCACTGTTCAATATCAAGAGTTAAATTTACAGTTTTCATACTGGAAGATAACCATGAGGTTTAAATAAGAATACCAATATAATATTAAGTGTTTCTAATTAGAGAGAAGAATTATTTTTCAAAAAATTATTAACAGTTGTTAAATGAACTGTTAAATTAACTAATAAAATTACAAAACTTACCATAACTTTGAGATTTCTGATTTCAATGCTTTTTTCCATGGCTAAACCAATTCTTTATACTTTGCCTCATCCATCTGGGCCCCTGCTGGGAAATGTCATTAATGTTTCAGACCCCACTGAGCAGCAATAGTGCTACTTACTGAACAGAAATAATTGGAAGAGGGACAGGTATTTCTGAAAGCGTTTTCAGAATTCCTTAGAGACATGTACAAATCTGGCAAATACTATCTAGCATTCTAAAGAAAATGCTGCAGTAGGAGGGGAAACGGTGCTGCTGCTGCTTTGTTTATGGAGGGCTTGTTTCAGTAATTTGTTCTGTTTTCTACCAGGCTTCCAAGGTTTAGTCAAAGGCCACAGACAGAGGATTTGAATCCTGAAAGACATTCAACCACCTAGAGAAGGAAACCAAATTTCTAAGAAAACCATTCATTATTTATTTAGCAGCTGCACATTTCCAGGGAGAATATCTTTGATCCCACCAATGTATTTTAGCTGTCTGGTCTAACAGTCTCCTGGCCAATGTGTGTGAAAGCCAGAACTCAATATCCTTTGCCTGAGAGACAGCAATTTCGAAGGATAACATGCAGCCATCAGAGGAGCTGGTACAGCCATCTGTCTGCCTCTCCGTCTTGATCACAGAGCCTCACTTCACCAAAGCAAGCGAACATCAACTGTTTCCAGGTAGGCTACAGTACGATTTTAGAGCATTTAGGGTGCTTTAGAGTAACTGCACCTGCAAACAGCCTTTCCCTGTTGCAGAAGTAGGATCATAGAATGGTTTGAGTTGGAAGAGATACTTACAGGTCATTAAAGTCCAACTTCCCTGCAATGAACAGGGACAATGAATCAGATTGCTCAGAGCCCCATCCAATCTGACCTTGAATGTTTCCAGGGTCGGGGCATCCACCACCTCTGTGGGCATCCTGCACCAGTGCCTCACCACCCTTATTGTGAAAAACTTCTTCGTTGTACCCAATCTAAATCTCCCTTCTTTCAGTTTGAAACCATTTCCCCTTGTCCTATCACCACGGACCCTGCAAAAGAGTCTGTCCCCTTCCTTCTTATAGCCTCTCCTCCCTGCCCTTAGATACTGAAAGGCCGTTCCCAGGTCTCCCCACAGCCCTCTCATCTCCAGACTGAACAGCCCCAGCTCTCTCAGCCTATCCTCACAGGGAATGCATCTCTGTGTACAAAAGTGGTAAATTAGTTTAGAGATAAGAAGTAAGTTTGTAAAGGCGAGAGCATGCATATTTCTTATCACATGGGATCCTACTAACATATCAGTACCCCAAAGGTAATGGAAGCCTGTTGAAAAGCAGAGTACAAATGGAAGTGTGCTCTGTGGAGAGGAGAATATTTTTCAACAAGCATCTATTTGGATAATCAGCACTTGTCATTCTTAGAGGGCTCTGGGGAAAAAAAAAATTAAAAAATAAAAAATAACAGAAAAAAAAAGTGTGAGGGCACAGGGCTTTCCATACTATATATATATATATAGTATGTATACGGTACAGTTTCCTTGGGTCCCTGCTTCTGAGAACAGACAGCACACCCAGTGTGGTTATCAGGCCATAAGAGCAGACCTTCTTCAGCAGGAGCCCATTTCTGAGGAGCAGATGCTGCAATAGACGCAAACAAGCTTCCCTCTGCCCCAGTCCTCTCTCCCTTGTTTATCTAAGGCTATATTCCTGTTTTGAGGCTGTATGAGAACATCCTCAGTCTGTTTGGCACTACCATATGCAAGTGAATTGCAAAGTACGTGCACACATACGCACACCTGCATGCCAACCATGTAGTATAACAAGGCACAAAGAACTTTCTATTGACTGATATTGACTAAAAGGGTGAGAAAGCCTGCCTCCAGCATACAAGGACATGGAGAAGCTAGGGAACAGTGCTATGCAACTCTCATGACAGCAGCAGAGAGAGACATGCAGAGGAAGCCTCAGCAGCTGACTGGCATTTTGCACTGCAGGTGGCTTTCAAATGACTAACTCCTGTGCTAGAACAGTAGCACAGAGCTGTGAAGCCCAGTTTGTCCTGCTTCACAGAAGTTTCCTGTATAAACAGAGTTCTTTCTTTCACACATTGTTTTATTCTTTCCAAATACCACCACAATGCAATGCAGAGGAGACTGAGTTCTGGATATTCACTTTTACCAAAACTGCTCTAATTTCTCCTGGAGTATTTCCACTGCAAATATCCCAGTTGAGTGTGGCAACAGCACCTGAAAGATAATAAGATATCAGATACATGAAGGAGTTCAGCACTTAACCTATTTGGAGGAGGTGAAGAAGGGTTCAATTTTTTAATCACATTCCTGGGGAAAGTCAAACTTTTCCCAGGCCTTATGAAGTGATGGTGCTCCCATCTTCCAGGAGCAAGAACCAAGTGCTTTCCCTATAACATTGGGGTATTCAATGCCAGGAAATGCTACAAAGAGCATTGGCTGGGGCTGTGCTCCATCCAGAGGCCTTCTGCTCCCTGAAACCCATTGCTGGCCTCATCACATGGCATGAAGACAGAGAATGAGAGTAAATCCCAAGACCTCCATCTCCTCTCCTCCTGCCAGAGGCTGAGAATGCCAGTGCTCCTCCTCAGCAGGTGACTTGATCAGCTCATGATTTGCAGGGGCAAGCAGCTGAAAGGATATAAGAGAGTGAAACTACTTCAGTAGAGATGAACAGATAGTGGATCTTTCAAACTTAACAGGGGAGTCTTGGAGATGTTATTTGTCCAAAGTAGCAATGTACAGCCATTGAAAAACACAAACCTACAGAGATGCTTTCATCTAACATAGCATTGGCATTACCATGACTAATTCCACACATTTCTCCCCTCCTCCACTTCATATTGTCAAACACAGCTAATTTTGGCAACAATCATAGTATTGCTTGGGTTCGAAGGGACCCTTAAAGGCCATCTAGTTCCAACCCCCCTGCTATAGTCAGGGACACCTCCCTCTAGATCAGTTTGCTCAAAGCCCTCTCCAGCCTGGCCCTGAATGCCTCCAGAGAAGGAGGCATCCACAACCTCACTGGGCAACTGGTTCAGTGTCTCACCACTCTCACCATAAAGAATTTCTTCCTAATATCTAGTCTAAATATGCCCTCTGTCAATTTCCCCTCATCCTGTCACTACCTGCCTTTATAAAAAGTTCCTCCCCAGCTTTTCTGTAGGTCCTCTTCAGGTACTGAAAGGCTGCAATGAGGTCTCCCCATAGTCTTCTCTTCTGCATACTGAAGAGCCCCAGCTCTCTCAGCCTGTCCTCGTAAGGGAGGTGCTCCAGCCCTCTGACCATCTTTATGGTCCCCCTCTGGATCTGACCCAACAGTTCCATGTCTTTCTTGTGCTGGGAGCCCCAGAACTGGATGCAGTACTCCAGGTGGGGTCTCACAAGAGCATAGAAGTCATGCTCCCTTATTCTCAGCAAAGCTCACTGAAATTTTTTTAATGAATTTTCCATTCACACATTCTGTTGGAGGTAGTCCCACAGAAACCATCTGCAGACCAAAATACAACATGACAGTGATATGCTCCTGGGGTTACACTTAAAGTGAACAGCTATATCCCACAGCTGGACCACACTATTAGTTGTCTCCATCACTTTTGTCAGCCTGAAACTTACTTTACAACCTGCATGTGTGAGCTAACCTCACTTCACTTGGACACACAAGTCAGGACACTGGGATGAAATAGAATGACTGCATTTCCACAACAAATGGTTTTGGGACTCTCATCACATCAGTGTAACTTCTGCATTTTAAAAGGATTATCCTGCTGTTACAGCAGCTTTAGTAACAGTACAGAGATAAATAAAACGTAGTTTGAGGGGTCACACTGGAAAAACTCAAACAAAATTTTGCTCAAAATAGATGTACATTATCTCCACTTATCTGCTGTCTTCTTTGGCTGCATTTTTAAGAAAAATTGATTCGTTTTTAGATTAAAAACAAACAAAAAAAAACAATTGTAGAATACCGTAGGGTTTTCCTATGGCTTTTAACTGCAACTTCTAACAAGAAGCCAAGGAGTAAAACTGCAACAAAATTCTAAATTGTAACATTTTCTGGTAAAAGATGGCATTCGTTAAAAATTGATACTACATGAAATATGTTCACTTTGATTTGTATTCGTATGTGGCAATTAAAATGAAACATTGTGATTTCAAATTTTAATCGAAGAGTTTATTATACATTTTTGGTCTCACATGGCTATCCCTGTGATAAATTATCCCTAGGCAAAAACACAAAAAGAAGTAAAATATTTCTACCTTTCCAGTGCGATAATCAAGAAGATCAGGACATACTACTTCTCTACTGCCAGGTCACAAAGAGTGCCAATTATAACAAAATAGAAGTGAAAACATGAGACAGGAAAAGCACATTTCTGGGCTTTGAAATGAAAATTTCAGAAACTCCACCCACCCAACAGTTTTTGCAAAGGTGACATTTTGAAAATTCTGGAGTTTGTTCCGAAGCCAAGCAAAACTGAATTTCATGGTGAAGGCTGGGCAGCAGCTTCCTCTACATTGCCAGCTGAACAGAAACAAGCCTCAGAGAGCACAAGGTTTCATAGGCCAATAGGAGAAAGGCAAATTTTAATCTGATTACTCCTCTGTCATAAGTGAAATTCAAAGACTTTTTGGCAGGCTTCAGACACTGTCGAAGCACAAAGGCAGGGGAATCCATGCTCTATTTTTCAGTGACACGCTTTGCATTTGTCCTGTAAAACAAGGCTGACATGGCTTCACATCTTCTAAAAGGCATTGCCCCCACATGCCTGAGAAACATTCTCAGTCAATAAGTTTGACTCTGGGAGGGATGTTAGTGAGGCAGCATGTTTTATTCACAGTTGTAATGATAGATGCACGCTCTTTTAGTAAGAGAGAGAACGCATGCCCTGCCAGCAAAATACCATTATATATCCTTTCTCCCAACACACGTTATCAGCTCTCTTACTTACTCACTGGTTGAGCATCCCAGGCTCACAATCTTCTCGACGCAGTTACTAAGGAATATTTCCATATTTAGTCTGTAACCAACCTGCTGTTTTTAAGTATATCTTGTATTTCTTTATGGAGGGCAATATTTCGTAAGGTTATTGCGTTTGTTCTAGAGATTAGGGTTACCACATTTGTTCTGTCTTGTGCTAGAGATTATCATGATCATTCTGTCCTATGCTAAGCCTACCCTGCAGATTTGCCTTATCTTGGATTAGTCATAACTCCAGTTTCTGCTTTTAAGCAAAATATTTGCCCTATCTTGTGCTAGTTTCAGCCTCCACATCTTATTGTGAAAAGCAACCTATGCAACCATTTTGTAAGAAGGCTGCAAGTTTAGAAAGGGCCTATACTTAGACATTAGAAACTTCTACTGCAAAACACAACCAAACTTTCACACAGGAAAGCCATAAAAACTGATTTCCTATGGGTAACAGCATCCCAGAGAGCAGAAATAAGAGGGAATATGGTAGCGATTTTGTGTCCCAAGAGGAACTGAATCCCAGAGCATCAAAGAGCATGCCGAATATCAGAAACACATTTGAATAATGTTTTCGAAATAAGGAGAACAGGAAGATATAAAAAGCAAGAGTACCAGCCCTGAGAAGGTGTCAGGAGAGCAAGCCCTGCCTATCATAGCTGCTGAGAGAGAGCAGCTCAGGCATTCTGTAGGCCAGGGCTGGTGTCCATGAGTGTCCCCTCCCTCCCTGGCAGCACTGAGTGCTTCCAATCAGAAGGATCTCCTGCCTTCAGATCTTGGCACTGAAGAGCATACAATCATAAAATCATTTTTTACAGTAGGGGCGTTGAGGCACTGGCACAGGTTGCCTAGAGAGGTGGTGGCTGCCCTGTCCCTGGAGACACTCAAGGTGAGGCTGGACAGGGCTGTGAGCACCTGATGAAGCTGTAGGTGTCCCTGTTCGTTGAAAGGGAGTTGGACTTAATGACTTGTAACGGTCCATTCCAACTCAAATGATTCTATGATTTTATGACAGGCATCATCTGATCTGCATGGACTAATGGCTAATAGGAAGAGGAAGAAAATCTAAAACACGGAAAACACAGAAATCAAGAAACAAAAACTGAGTGTGGCCCAGCATTGTTTTGGTTTGGAGCAGATCACACGCTGTTTTTGCACCACAGACTTTATGTGCTTTCTTAGTGATTAATATTTAAAAGGATTGTTTGGCACTGGACATTCAGTACATGTCTTGCAAGGACTTGGCACAGAGGAGAAGTAAAGAATCAGAGATGTGCCAAAGCCTTGTCAAGGAAAAACTTACGCTCAATACTAATCAAACTCAGCTCTGTGCCAGTCCTCCCACTCAGCATTTCATAGGAGAGCTAAGCCCTTCAGCATGAGCCTGCCCATACTGCTTCAGAGACAACCAACACCTTTCACAGTCAGTTGACAAAAATGAAAGTTGGGGAGGCTGAAAACAGCAGGAAAAAAATATGTAACTCACCTTCTGCTCTGCAGCAAGGATTCCTGCTGGGCGCTGAGTCCAGTTTTCTTTGCTAGAGGGACTTCTAAGAGTAAAAGACTTAATTTTCAAGTTCGAGGCACTGAGAGATGAATTTCAGTATACTCCCACCCAGCACATTCCAGTCTCAAGTGCTGACACCTTTACAGCTTTATGGCAGCCACCATCCTGCTTGGCACAACTTCAGGCTGGCGGCTGCAGCAGGGACACCAGGTTCATTAGTGTTGTCCCTGTACTGGTGATAGACGCAGCTGCAAAGCAAAGCTGTCCCCTGGCAGGGCAACTCACACATGCAGCATGCTGACAGGCTCTGTGCACTGGGGCACACCTGGGACAAAGACCATATGGGGTTACACAGGGACTCACAGGCAAGCTTAGTCTGGTGTCCAGGGGAAGGTGGTATGCTTACACTGTGTTCTCCTTCCCTTCTTAGAAGAACACCTGTAGATGGAGGGTGTTTGGGTCCTTTTAGAGCCAGTTTCTTCCAAACCTGCCATACTATACAACCCCTTAGGCAGAGCTGCTGCTGCAGCATCGCCATGTGCTCTGCCAGGCTCCTTGTTCTCTGCCTCAGCAGTGCGCTTGGCTGCCTCAAACTCATGTGTGCATCCAGCTCCACTCCTGCCCTTCCTCCTCACCCATTCACCCATGGGGGAAATCCATTTTGCAGTATTTCACTTCCCAAGGAGTGCTGTATTTATCGCCTCCCATTAACAGAGAAGATATTGAACAGCTGCATACTGTTAAAACACTTCCTCTTCTCTCCCCACTTCCCTCCCAGGATCAGAGGGCGTGCTGCCAATGTTTTATGAGTATGGTTCAAGAAAGCCTGCAGAGCCTCGTGTCCTAGCTTTGTGGCATGGAGATGCAGAGGTTAATTAGCTTGCCAGGGGGTGTAGGGAGTCCCTGTTGGAGTCACAGGTGCTGTTTGCGCTCCTGTTATTTATTTGCATGGCAACAACCATTTTCTGGATGACTTGCATCCAGGAATTAAAACAGGGAGGGCTATTCACACCACCTAATTCTTGCACCTAAATTACAAGAGTAGTCTCCTGAGGTGCCAAATTAAGTGCTTTGAGTCATCTCTGGAGTAATATCTCTATCTCCACTGACTGCAAAGATACCCTAGGGATACAAGTCTCTGAATATAGGTGATAATAGCTCACTCCTGTGTACGCCCCATTTCCTGCACTGTTTATTTAGTCTGTTTTCATTTAAGCTTAAAAATAGGGTGCATGAAAAATCTTCTGAGGATCAAATCCAATTTATCCCTGCGCCACTGCATGTGCAAAGAGTTCCACTGCTGTCAGAAGCATGGCCTGAAAATATATTTCAAGATCTCAAAATGTTTGTTAACACCAATATGCGTTGTACACACAGAGGATACACACGGGGTTAAACACCTATACAGTTAGAACTGCATCTGACTGGGAATCTGAACCAAACTCACTTGTAAAATTATGCCATTAGAAAAATATATACTTGTACCACTGCACTGAGATCGAGCATAGCCAAAAAATAGAGAGCAGCAACATAGTTCTCCCAGAAGAGGACGTGTTCTCCTACCTGCCACAGCACTCCCAGTGACGCACACATCACTGTTAATATTAAAGATGCTGCTTGCTAAAAAAAGTGGGCTACACAGGCTCCTGTGCCACTAAAACATGGCAGAAAAGACGAGCACAATTTGTGTCGTTCTGGCAAATATCATTAAGAACAGAAATTTAATCTCCCAATATCTAAAGCCAATTGCAAATATTACAAAAGAAAATAGATACAGTCACTTTTTATTCTGTTGCAATCTCTTTTCTCCCTTTTCTCTCTCTTTCTCTCTCTCTAGTTCACTTTTAGAGATGCTCTAAAAAAAAATTACCGCTTCCACATCATTTCTACAATTTCCTACTAGGGAAAGTCACTGTTTTTTTCATCAAACATGATAGTCACAGTGCTAATCATCAGCTCAAAGTCAATCAATTATCTTTCCAAACTGACTGGTGCAGGTCCCTTGTCCCAGTGTTGAGAACAACGTGTATTTTTGCAGCCAATATGCAGCAAAGGGAAGGGGGGTGGAAGGGGCTCACGCTGCCATCTGCCAGCAGTTGCACTCCCTATCTACTGGCTTTATAGGGAAACAACTCAGAAACAAAATAAATCTTCTGATCCCAATCGTCAGCTTGAAAAATATTAATGTTAAGGGAAAAAAAAAGTCTGAAGGAAAGGCTAAAATCTTTTTCCTCTGTCTCCTCCCCCTTAACCAGTTTCCATGTACATACTCTGAAGTCTTGGACACCAGAGCGACTCTTACTGCTTCTCTTGTTGAAGCCCAAGGTGGGGATACAACGTACGTCTTTCAGAAAACACTTCAGATTCTCTTAAACCCAAGACTGCAAGGGTGAGACCAGATCTCTGAGCTCTGCTGACGCTATTTTCTTTCCTCTTTCACT
Source organism: Centrocercus urophasianus (assembly GCF_019232065.1). NCBI lineage: Eukaryota > Metazoa > Chordata > Aves > Galliformes > Phasianidae > Centrocercus > Centrocercus urophasianus. The sequence goes on along the minus strand of NW_024884364.1, from coordinate 41,761,178 downwards.
GGGTAGAGGAAGCACAACCAGAACCCTATACAGAAAGGTAGTGCTGAACCCCAGCTTGCACTACTGCCTCTCCTGCTCCAGCAAGGATGTTCTGCAGGATGCAACACCATAATCAGAACTATTTATTTCTCCATTTCTAGATGAACAGACCAGCTGATTAGAAAAACGGTCCTCTGTTGTAGAGGCATCAAGTGCAAGAGATGACCTTGAAGAGAGACCTTTGTTCTAAGGCAAAGACAGAATAATACAGAACTAAACAACTTTTCATCACAACTTTAATTTCAGAGTAACTTTCAGCCTTATGATCCGGGCAATAACTTACATCAGTTTCCAATTCTCTCTTCCCCTTCCACCTTATATAAAAATCTTTACAAATTATTATTGTTGTTATTATTAATCACACTTTCTACAGTGGAACTGCAACACCAAGGATTAATGAGGATGTAAACAAGCATTAATGCAGATAAATGGGATCGACCTACCTCTGCTTTGAGTGCTTACTTCCTTATGGCCCACTCAGGAACAAACAGGTCAAATAACACAGACTTCTGTGTATTCCTACAGCACTAACCTAAAAGGCAATCCTAGCAAATAAGCACAGAGTAGCATGCTAGACTTTCTGCTCTCCAGGGAAGGTGAGACAGAAATAGGAGAGGGAAGTGGTGGGGCACAGGAGTAGTGTGGGATACCCTAGGGAAGGGAAAGGCATACCACTTCATAGAGTGGGATGATTTAGGAGAGAACTGGAAGACAGTCAAGAGAGAGGAGGCAAAGAAGACACTGACAGGGACAATATGAAACAGAGAAAATACAAAGGGCAGGAGGAGAATAATTCATGAGTTGACACAACTTCACAGAGGGAGCCAACACACCTGCATAAGGCAGAAGCATCCTTGTACTGTACAAAGTCTGTACTGTTGGCTCTTCTCATTGCCCTGGCCCAAGAGTCTTCAGCGCCATTGGGGCACTGCTGCCCCATGTAACATCAGGCCAGGAAAGTGCAGTACCATGTATGGGACAGTGTGTACCTTCTCGAGAATGCTTGGTCCTTAGCTCCTAGATCTGAGGGCTAGAAGAGGCCATTGGAGCAGCCAAGATCCTCTTGTTCATCATACAAGCCACAGAGCATCACCCAGTTGCTGCTGGAGAGAGCCAGCTAACCCTTCTTTGACTACCATTCAGAAAGGCACTCCGATAGGCTATGAAGATATCAAGGGATGGTGAATCCAGCCTTCCCTTTAGCCATTGATTCCCCTAGCTAATCCTTTTTACTGGGGAGGGAGGAAAAATGGGCTTCACATCTGAGCTCCTTAAAATAAATCTGTCATCCTCCGAAACATCAAATTGAATTCCTGGAAACTAGATATTCAATACAGTTCCATGATAAAAAGTCTTGCAAAAAAAAAAGACAAAATTCTCTTGGCCAAGCAGCAATCATTCCAATATCTAACCAACTAGCCACTTCTGGATGAGAGCATTAATTTGAATGACGTGGGCATGTCCTTTTCTGACAACGTTGTGCAACCATATTATGTACTTTATACTCACATTCGAAAAGAGACAGTGCAGTCTATATTGTCACAGAGCTTTGCAGGTGGAGCCAAGACAGCCAGTAAAAGCCAAAGATGTGTCCCTACAATCAAAAGGCAAGAGATTTAGTTCAAATCTTTGCATAAGAGAAAGTTTTTTCTTCCACATAGAGCAGGCAATGCCCTTTTCTGCCTAGTTGCTCTGTTTCATGGAACATCAAGTAAATCTGCCCATTTAGTAGACATACTCAGGCAATAACAAACAGTATAAGAAGAGAGGAGTGCTTATTTTGTTTCAAAAATCACGAATCAAATTTGTCCTTACACATAAATGTCATGCAATAAAGCTTTTAAGACTTTGGGCCAGCAGGATTTTTTAGGAAATAATTGTATTTAAAAAAAAAAAAAAAAAATCATTTAAAAAAAAAACAAAAACAAAAAAAACTGCCTTACTGCTTGAACACGGCAGCAGTGAAAATGAAAGCAAGAATAACTAACAAAAGTAAAAACATTTTTACTGTTATCTGCCTAACAAAGATATTTTGGAGTATGAAAAATCATTGAAGTTTTAAAAAAACTAATGCTTCATTGCAAATATTGTAAGAATAACCACACACCTATTGATTGCTAAGACTTCTTGGATTTGCTTTCAATAGCCTTAGATTCCAATAAGAACTATTCACCAGTTGGTAAAAAAAAAAATATAGTACTTTGGCATAGCATAGCCATTCTTCATTAACTAATTATTTTAATTCCCTCCTAGACATCAGGCTTGTAGTCTTCTTGACTGTTGTTAACAATAACAAGTAAATAAAATAAAGCATTACATAGCACTAATCTGTCCTGTTAGAAAAATTTCCTTCTCTTCCTAGTATTGGAGGTTGAAACAATTATTAAAATTTATCCATCAGTCAAACACCACAATCTGTAAAGGAGATGAGAGACCAGATATGAGCTGCTAATCAGAGTATGATGGATTTGTGGCTATGGAAAAAAAGTGCTCTGTGTGTGTTTTTCAAATGTATTTCATTGGAGGGTGTTTATAAAAAGAATTAATGGTAGATGAAACCTAAATCTTATCTCCCTAAAGGGTAACAGCTAACCTAAAGAGAAAAAGAGATGTTTTCAGATTAATCGCAAAGTAAATAACTGTATTTTTGGCCAAGCAAAAGATCAAAGATTTGCAAGAATGTGAATCATATCTGAAATTATCTTTGACTTTAAATGAAGATGTCTAGAAAAAAAATGCTGGGTATTATCTTCCAACTAGAACTGAAAGTGAAATTGGCTTCTTTTACAGGAAAGGTCTCTTCCACAGTACAATAAATTGTATTAATCCATTAGCAGAAATGTCAAGCTCAGCTGATAATTATCAACTGGCTTTGCAAAAACACTGGCCATTCCACATTAAGTTTATGTAAGTGAACTAACTAGTGAAGTCCATTCTGATACGTTTGATGATGATTTGCTTAATGTAACAGTGTGCTTGCAATACAAGACTGGCTTCATCACAAAATGGACAATGACTTCCAGACTCTGCAGCTTCACACTAGGCAGAGCAGTCCTGTGGAACCTTATAAATATGGGCAAAACTGTATTATGTCTTCTCTTGGAAGAAGGACAGACCACAAGTTTACTGATACAAAGAAAAGTCTAGGAGGTTGGTCAGCAGGCATCCCAAAGCATTGGACTTCCTGGAATGCGAAGCAGCCTACAGAAGTAATCTACTTTCTAGGCCAACATCTGGGTTTGGTAGTAAAGATGGACAAGAAGAAAATGGATCAGAATCAGAATCTTCTTCATTTCCAACACACCAAATTATCTGCATCTGCAGGGTGGTTTCGAAGTACCTGACGTACGTTCCTGGCTCTGCTGAACACAGTGGTGAATTTCCCAATCATCCCAGCAATTGCTGGTGCTTTGCTCCTTCTGCTTGGAAAAACACACAGCAAATGCCTAGAAGGGCTGTGCTAAACAATGGTGGCTGGCTGCTGAAAGAGAAGTGGGTAAAGAGCGCTGTCTTGGTTTTCTCCAACCCATTCTGCTTTTTTCTTAGTACCTAAATTTATGCAAGCAACCCAGAGAAATGTACCAAACAACTCAGAGGAAGGGATATTTTTAAAATGAAATGGCATTTAGATAAAATGTTCCCAGCATTGCTGAAAAAAAAAAAAAAAAAAAAAAAAAAAAAAAAAAAAAAAAAAAAAAGAAAAAAGAAAAGAAAAAAGAAATCTGCTCTAATTCTGCATGATCCTAACACTGAAGTTACCCTAAGCAGTACACAGATGGATTTTGAGGATTTGCACGTAGGGACGACGCTATTTCTGGAACACTCTTGGCAAATGTAAGGAGAGAGAAACCTAAAGGCTTAATCTGTTCCCCCTGGAAACCAGAGTGCTGCCCTGATGAGGAAGGACTGGGCTGCTTGTTATATAACAGCATGTATAATGGATGAGACTTTCAGGGGGTGGGTGTTCAGGTGCCAAGAACTGATGCACACAGAACCATTAGTCACTTCTGAAAAGTCTTTGGCAAGATCCCTAACTATATGGAACCAATCCACTGCTATACAGCTCAGAAGCAGGATGCTACAGACTTAATGGTCTGTTCTTGAGCATATATATGGTTTGTTTCTGTTGAGTTATTGAGTTTGTTGATGGCTTCTTGGAGCAGAGTGGAATTGAATGAAAAAGAGAAGGTGATTCATAGAAAAATGTCTTAGTTGACCAAAATACACCTCCTCAGCTCTACGTCGCTGGCTGCCACCAAAAATTCCTTTAACAGGCAGCTTGGAAAGGTGTTCCCTTCATTTTTTTTCTATCACCTCAAAAAAGCAAGAGTGTGTGCCTCTCTTCATGATGACCAATGAAGACCTGAAAACATTTTAGGAACAATAAGGTAAGAAGAGGGGATGAAAAATAAGCCCCGTCCTAGTTCTCCTGAAGCAATTCAAGATGAGAGCTATTGAGACACATCACGCCAGAAGAGGTCACAGCACTGAGCCATTTACCCATTTGTCCTCAACAGAACTAGCCACTGGTCACCAGGATGAAATGGATGTGGAATGAAGGGTTTGAAAGGGACACAGGTAATATTTCCTCCTACATCACTGTCAATCTCATTGCTCTTGTCAAGTCAGCCACTTGCAGGTCCTTTAAAACAATTATTAGAAAAGACCAAAAAGGGAAGTAACTGTTGTTTCTTCCTGCATCTCACTTTTAGAGCCATCCAAAAGGCTTCGCCCCAAGACAAGAAAAAAAATGTCCAAACACAATGGGCAAGAGAGAAAAGAGGCACAGAAGAACAACTTCTTCAGTGACTCAGTATTTCAGCTCCATTAAACAAGACGCCTTCCTGGCATCCAGGCCAGAGGGATCGTGGCAATAACATCTTCTCAGATGTTATTTGCTCAATAACCAAATGTTATGGCAGACACCTCACTGAGCCAAGAGGAAATACTGGAGACACGTTGGTAGGAATGCCCAAAGCAGACTGACCAGCTCCAAGCCAGAGCACTGAAGCAGGGCTTTACCTGCTGTGTAGAGCTAAGAAGGGGGTGCACCAGATGAGCAGAAAGCTGCCTTTGACAGCAAAGAGGTGTTTACCTGATTCCTACAACACTATCTTCACAGTCAGTACTTTGAGTGTAAAAACATCTCTTCTAGAAATGACTCCATGGTGCCTTCATCAAGCTCTGAGGTGTCCAGCATCAAGTGTATATTCAGCAGTCCAAGCATCTATACTCTGTATCTGAGTCTCAGACCCTAAATCTCCTGTGGCAAATACTCAGACTTCTCCTTTTTGAAGTGTTTGACCCTGTGCTGAGCACAAATTGCTCTGAGAAGAAGGGGAAGCTTGACATGCCATAGAGAGAAAAGTGAGGAGAGGGTGCAGAGGCACGTCCTGCTAGTACCGATAAACAGGGATAGCCTAACACTTTGTTGTTCATTCACCATGGACTTTCCAATGCCATTTAGGCGCCTGTTTATCTGAGCACAAACACTGGTTTCTAGATAAGTAGTTGCAAAACTACAGTTTAGCATCTCTCTAAATGCATCTGAACATACATAGATAAAGACATTTCATCACAGCACATACAGTGTGCTGTCTGCATGGCCTAACTTGCAGCCAACACAAAAATGAATTCAGCCAAACTCTTACAAAAAGACCAGCCGGTTCATTTGGCTCACATTTACCCTGTTTAAAGGAAATCCAAGGGGATTTGCAGCAGACAGCTATGTGTAGTGCACTGACACTGAGACACAACATTAACAAACTACAGGAGGGCTCCGGCCAGCTGTCCCCAGGGTCTCTCATCCCACACATCAGGGTGAATTCAGTGACAACATGATCAGCCCCAGGTTCTCAAACAGTGCAGTCCATGCCCTGCTGTCAGACATTATGTCTCTCCCATGACATTTGACAGGCATGTCACCTCTCCGTGAGGCTCAGATACAACCGCAGGAACTGACAAGGAAATGAAAGCCATTTGCCTTCAGTACCAAATTGCAAGTCAGGAGAAGACGACTGTAATGTTCACCTCTTGCCCAGGCAGCTGGTGATATTTTGCAATTTGAAAACTTTACCACAGGGCTTTTCACACCTGCCCAGAAAAAGAAAGTAAGGGCTTTGCTGTGGCAGGTGGAATCTGATGCACTCTGTCACAGTGACTTTATAGCCTCTGCTATATAAAACCAACTCTACACCTTCAGCCCACTTAACACACCAAGAGTAATTGGGCCCATATCTCACAGTTTCAAAAGTTCTCTAGAGCTCACTCATAGAGCAAGTAACAGTTCAGTCAGCAACAGCTGCTTCTGCTCACAGACTGCTTATTCCTGGGCACTTTTTTACCCACAATAAAGCACACAGGTTTCTCACCTGAATTTCATCAATCTGTGCAAATTACTTGCCATAGGAGAGCTCACTAGGGCATGATTTGCACAATCAGTTACATGAAGCTGAGGGTAGCATGATAGCTATGTGCCTTGCTAATCCCAGGAGACAAAGAATTGCTAATATCCTGCCATACCATGCCCACCCATGATCTCCAAAATTACACCAAAAATGCTTCTCAACAGAGTGCATTTTCTGAATGATCCACGCATGCTCTGCACCAGAGACCCATGGGGAGCTTGCAGTTATGCCCCTTGGAGCTGCTGAGTAGAAAAGGTATTCCAAACGCAGCCTGCTGTAGCCATAGCAGAGCCCAGGTAAGCACGTGGTGGCTGGAGCTTGCACAGAGTCTTCCTCCTTCCAGGCCAGTGGAGGCAATACCCAAGTGCACAGTGTCCACGTCTAGATCCACATGGTCCTGTCACATGGCACAGCCCCTGTGATTGCTATGAAGCTTCTGATAAGCTTTAGTCAAAAGATCTTAGATAAAATGGCCTTCCAGATCTTTTCAACCAAATTCGTGGTCACCAAACCTCAGGGAGGCTATCATCCACCTAAATACTAGTCAGACCAAACCAAAGGTAACTGGCATCTTCATGTTGATGGTATATGCTGCTTGAGGACAATCAAATACTAGCCAAGCCTCGGAGTGAAAAGGATTGATATTCCCATTTTCCTCAATTACTCATAAATCTAGCTGTCCCTCCATATCAAAGAGCATTTCTAGAGAGCAAATTAAGGACTTTATCAATATTTTTCCGCTGTCCAGAAAAGCTTTAGGAAGGTTTCCCCTACCTGTTATCAAAGAACAAGGCGAAGAAAATGTCAAAATGTCTCTGAATCCACCAAAGCCAGTTCTGTTTCCCATTTCTGGCCCCTGCTCTGCGGCCAGGCTCCTGGTTCTCAGGCTGCTGCAGGCACCTGGCTCCTAGCCCCTGGAGTGGGAATGTGGAAACACTGAGGAATAGCATACAGAGCTACTGCATGTACCCAGAAGTCACCTTGCCACAGATAATAACCCAGGAGAGACCCTCAGAAACGACTAGAGCCAAGAAAAAAAAAAAAACATGAAAAGCTCTCCTTGCAGTGAAAGGCATCTTTATATGTGCAGTTCATCTAAGGTTAAAAGGTGGCTTGATCACAATTTACAAGGGGCTTCACTGAGACACAGATGGATCTCGTGTCTTTTTTCTACCAGCTGTTAGAGACCCAGTACTGGGAAGCTGAAGCTAGACATTAGCTAGGTTAAAAAAGAGGTGTGAATTTTTAACTGTGCAGATAATTAATCATTGAAACAGCTTACTTAGGAATACAAAGTATTCTTTATCACTTGCATCTTTTAAATACACACTGGAATTCTTTGTAAACGAAGACATGCCTGGTCCCAAACAAGACTGAGAGGCCTGGTGCAGGATTGTTGGCCAAGCCCTTTTGCTTTACCTCTATTGCAGAACACAAAGTTAATAGCCATAGAGCATTATCCAGGTTTAAAAATCTCTGGAGGACATTCAGGCTGTCTGAACTTACATATGTCTAGCCTCCCTCACAGTCAAAGAAGGCTGTGAGTCTTCTCCAAATGCAATTTACAGCAGGCTCCATACTAATGCACTCTGAATAGCCACTTTGCACAGCTTTTCCTTAGGCCATTTGTAACCAAGCTTGTCTAGACACCAGGAAACTGGAGACAAGCTCATAACTAGCAAAATGGCAAGCCACCCATATGTCACATTTGGAGGAACACATGCTACACTCTATTGCATCCAGAAGAAGCAGGGCCTACCTTTCCTGCCCTCCTTAGAGAATAATAGCAAGCTAACATGGCAAGACCTACCTGCTCCATCTCCATGCTCACACTGGTTCACATGCTGTTGAGGTGTCACCAGGCGCATCTCACCAAACCTGCACGCTACTCAACCAGCTTTGGGCTGGGTTCCCCTCACTGTGGGAAAGAGCATCCACCTTAATGGCTTCAGTTGTATACTTAAACAACAAATTACCACTTTCTAGTTTCTTCTGCTGCAGAAGAATGGTAAAATCATAGACTAGTTTGGGTTGGAAGGGACCTTAAGGACCATTCAGTCCTAACCCCTGTGCCACAGACAGGGTTGACTTCCCTAGATCCAACCTGGCCTTGAACATCTCCAGGGATGGGGCAGGGGGGCTGGAACTTGATGATGCTTGGGGTCCCTTCCAATCCAAGACATTCTATGATTCTATCATCCACAACTTCTCTGGCCAATCTGTTCCAGTGCCTGAACACTCTTCCCAGATGAGATTATTCCATTCAAAGGCAGAGTCTACTAGAAATATTTGATGAAATAGCAAGAATCAACTGGATCCCAGACAAGCTTAGAGCAGAGAGAAGAGTTCTTCTAGGTAACACTGGGGAAAGTAGTCTCACATCTTCAGTGCCTCCCCTAAACTCTTCATTACTGCTATGAGAAACAGTAATTCTTTACATATCTTCACAACTATTTTCACTTTTCTGTGCTTAACACCCGTTTTTGCCAATTTCTGATTGAAATGCAAGGAATTATAATTTTGGACACATTTGCAAAATACAAAACCAAAAAAAAAAATCCTTCTCCAAGCAAAACCCAACAGATTTTAAATTTTTTACTAAACCAGAAAGTAATTCAAGTTCATTACCACATCTCTGTGAAATCTTATTTAGCAAATCTCATCCCGAAGAGCCAATGCTTCATTAGCAGAAAGACAAAGCATTTAGGTAACAAATCTGCCATGCGCAGTTCTACAACAAAGGCCACTGTGACTGACAGCAGGCTAATCATCTTGCTTGTACATAAAGGTTACAGCACACTCATTTTTATAATTACACATGAAGTGTTGAAAAATTAGGCCTGGCAATTAAAAGAATTACAAGAAAAATAATGCAGTTTATTCAACCAAATCTAATACCAAGAAGAATACAGGTTCATTTGATGATATGAATTTTCACTGTTTCCTCTCCATAGTCCTGGAAAATTGCTTCACTACTTTTTAAGGTATTTGTTTCATCGGACTTTCCCAAATATTCATTATTTCTGCTTGGTACCTGCAACATCAGCCATTGCCATGAATGTTTAGGATTGATACACCCAGGACATCAGCTCGTCCTAACAGATTATATTTATATATGAGTATGTGTGTTTGTATACATGCATGTGTAGTTCAAATACAGATATGGTACGAGATAAAAGTGCTTCTAGTAACATTTTGACAGAGATGTGACCTTTTCCATTACTGAATGCTATTACATTTTGACTGCTAATGAGTGGCAGAACTTAGATGTTACCACGTGGAATAAGTGGACGTCTCTTATGTGCTGCTCCTCTGCAGTGCCTATCTATGAATCTTGAGAATTCTATGGGTCTCGATAATTCCTCTGAAGTCAGATGTGCAAGTAAGCAACTATGGCCATTGGGAGGACTTCGAAAAATGCAACCTAACCTCACAAAATCAAATAAATTTGTGATGAATCACTGTCTGACACATTAGCGGTACCCATCACAAGACCAGCCTGAAAGGAGGACTTTTCCACCTCTCCATCAAGCACATATATAAATTAGAATCAGAGAGCAAGGTAGTTTGATGTAGGAAGTGCCTTTAGAAGAATACTCAGGAAAATAATCATATACGATGCAACATTTACTGACACTTTCCAATCCACTTGGCAGCATGATGCTTAAGGAGCACAGAAACGGCCAACTTTCAACCATGCCCTTTAAGCAGTTTGCTTGTAGAGACAGTGCATGACTCACAAAGCAGGGCATTCTCAGCTGAGACAGCAGCATCTGAGTCAGCTGCAAATGTCTGCTGGTAAAGGTGACAGAAAGGTCAATGCAGACACAACTTCAAGTGAAGGAGAAGCTGGTAACAAGTTGAGCTCACCACCTTGGACAGCACAATTTGGCTGGAGGTGCTGCAATACATCCTCCTGGTGTTGCCACTAATCACTGATGCAGTATGCACATTTCGGACTGCTTTATTAGTTCTTGTGGATGCATTCTTCCAAAATCATCACTACTACACTTCACATTTGGGTTGTCCCTATCACTGCAAAAAGCTACTTCTGCTCAGGCTGGCAGATTACTCTCCTTCTATACTTACTTGCAGAGATCAAGGGTGCTGTAGTCAATCAGGACAGATGCTCCAGAGCTATCAGATGGCAACAATCCCCAGCTGATTGCAGTATACCCTTTGAGTCATTTTGCAGAGATTTAGGAAGAAGGGAGTTCCCTGAAGCATAGGATATTGTCATTACCCAGCACAATCAGACACTGTGCTGAGAAGTTATTTTTGTGTTGTTTTTTTTTTTCCCCACCAAATGGATCTTCTGTGGCTCTTTGAGAAAACACAGAGGCTCACAGCCTTCTCTGAAACCAATGGGTGGCCAGATCTGCCCATCTAGTCTTGGCTCCCCTTCAGTCAAGCATCCTGATGTCCCCAAGCAGATGACAAAGGCACTTTGGTCACTCCATTAGTCAGGTGTCTTCCCCTGGGTTTGGAAGGTTCCTCTCCGTCTCAGGGCAAGGGATTCTCCAGATCTCAAACTGAGAGACAGTCATAACCCATCCTATTGCAGATAACAAAGCCAGAGTAAGAGTGGGAGAAAGGAGGAGGTTTTGCTGCTCAGAGATCTGACTTCTTAACGCCAAAGGGGGAAAACACAGTTGAAAAGGAGAAACCTGACTGTGAGCCTGAACACCCTGGTATTCACTGGGTTTTCTGATTCTTCACAATATTTGATGATACATAAAGCTATTTCACAGCTCCTCGGTGCCATTACTCATGTGTTTGCAACCCACAACCGTGGGGAGTAATATATTTTGCTTGCCCATGCAGCGGGATAGCTCATGAAAGCAAAGTGAATTTGATTCTCGAGCACTCCATATGGAAGGTACAGCTTGAACCCCCTTCCAACACACTCTGCAATGGAGGACTTCTTTCTACAAAGCAACATCAGCACATAAAATGAATAAAGGCAGGGGGGAAATGCCTCTGGCTCTATGGGGTTTTTAAAGCACAGTTGTACTTCAGAGCCTGGAGAAAGCACAGTGCCAGGGAGAGCCCCGGTGGAGCAGAGGGAGCAGAACCAAGGCATCACCTTGGGGGGGGCTTAGCACTCCCTCTCTTTCTTGCTATTTTCACTGACTTAGCTAAGGTAGGTCAAATCACACACTTCAGTGGCTTCTCTCTGTAGTTTATCAGTTGTTTCAATGGGATGAGAATCCAGAGGGTACTACTGCAAACTGTAACAGTATGCATGTTCTGAATCTGTGCCTGATGTATAAGAAATGCAGTAGAATGAAACCTATTGCATCTGAAATCAGGTCTTGTATCTTCTTGATTGTGCATCTGAGTCTGCTCCATGGCCATGCAGTAGAAATTGGGAGTTTTGTTCTCACACACCTCTTAAGTAGTGTTGAGGTTTCACCCTGGTATCCAACACTGCCTTATGGTTTATCCCAGCAGGCAGCCCAGCGTCACACAGCATCTGCTCGCTTCCCACAGTGGGATAGGCAAGAGTAGGTTGAGATAAAAGCAATTCAATAGAACAGAATAACAGTAATGATAAAAGATATTAAAAAAAATGATGTACAATGCAATTGTTCACTGCCCACTGACCAATGCCTAGCTAGTCCCTCAGCAGCAGCACTCCCTTCCACCAACTCCCCTCGTTTCATTGCTTAGCATGACACCATATGGTATCGGATCCCCCTTTGGCCATTTGGGTTCAGCTATCCTGGTTCTGTCCCCTCCTGTTTCCTTCTGCACCCCCAGCCCCTCACTGACAGAGAAGCACGAGACGATGGAAAGTTGTTGGTTCTGTATAAGCACTGTTCAGCAACAACGAGAATATTGGTGTGTTATTATTCTCATTATTTTGGGATTGGAACTTGATGATTCTTGGGGTCCCTCCCAACTCAAGCCGTTCTAGGATTATTCTCATCCTAAATCCAAAACACATCTTCCTCCTCAGACCCCAAGATGGCTCTTTCTTTCCAATTCAGCCTTCAAATTCCATCCCTCACCACCCTTCCTGGTGAGGTGTTTTAGGTACACACAAGATTCGAAGAACTATTTGCCCCCACACATTTTTTGCTCTTTTCCTCCTCCATATACCCTGAACTCCATCCCATAAATCTCATCTATGCTTGAGATTCAAAATTTTGAAATATGATTTAGTGGGGAGTCAATCATTTAACGCAAAACCCCCAAATCATTGATATTATATGACTTGATTTAAACAAAATACTGTAATAAAATGATATTTCTGTTTCACTGCAAACCTTTGAAAATCTTAATAATGAGCCAAAGCATTTCATTTGAGCTGAGTGCTGTTAGGACCTTGAACATTTTTTTCAATGCCTTTGGGTCACCCACGCTAAGTGATTACTCTTAGGTCTGTATCCATTTTGAAGGACATTTAATCCTCTGCAATCACAGACAGCTGTGCTCATGCAGTTAACTGCCATCCTACTCTATTGCACACCTCTGGTTATCATTCTGTTTCTTTTCGTTGAGATTATTCCCTTTGCATTTGCTTTTATCTCACTGGTTGGGTATTTTGCTCAGCCCCCAAATTCACAGAATGTCTATTTCACACGGATTAGAGCGAAAAAAAAATTCCATTGTTCCATACAGCACATCAACAGAAGAAAACTACGATTCCCACTCTCCTCCAAATACTTTTCCCTACTCTTTCCCACAGCCAGTTAAACTTCGAATCTTGGGGATCTTTCTTCAATATCTCTGCTGCAGGGAATCTGTACAAGAGAATACTCAAAGACACGAATACAATCAGAAAAGTACTGTGCAAGCTCTGGGCCTCAGAGACAGTGCTCAGTATTTGCATTGCTGTTTCAAGAAGATTTTTCAAATCATAGACCTTGAAATATACTATTTGCAAATAAAACTGTTTTCCACCATCCTGGGAATAGGGGTCAAGAGAAAAGTTAATGGCGGCCTTACAAATTATACACGCAAAATAAACATCCCTTACATGCAAAGCTGTTCTCAAGAGATCATTTCATTAACAGATGCATAGTCTGAATTTCTCAGTCCTGATTTCCAGACAGGAATCCAAACAGCCACCATGAGTCATGCAGGCTTCTCAAATTTCTGTTATCATCAGTGAATCTCAGCAGCCTAAGAGGGGTATTTGGAGGACTCCACACACTGCCTGTGATATACAGCTTTGCCTCATGCATTTCACCTTGCTTCTCCTTCAAAGGCCAGAATGGTGAGACCATTCAGTCTAACAGCACTGTGGCTTCAGATGCAGTCACAGTAGGAGGAAGGGAGGCTGAGCAGGAACTTCTGGTGTAATTTAAGGGGAAGTATCCTCTGCTCTGGGATCCTAGTCTGAAAGGACCATATGAAGTACTTCATATGAATGACTTCATCTGAGCTCTAATGTCACACCAATTGAGAGCAACTATTCTGGCATGACAGGTATGAAAGCTGCTCCAAAAGTAATGGCTCCTATTTTATTTTGCTGGCCCACAACGTCAGAGGCGGATGTTGGTGGTGTGGCAGTACAGATTGAACCTTCCCACCAATATCCCATTACATTTTGTTGCCATGTGACAGGTGGCAACAAAGGGGCACTCTGACACAATCACATCTGACATGGAAGTGCATATGAACAATAGGTGTGTCACTGAATTCACTCTAGTGGAAAAAAATGGCACCCACTGACATACATTGCAGAATGTTTATGGACAGCAACCAGTGAACACACTGAGGTGGTGGGTAGTGTGTTACAGCAATGGTAACAGCAGTAGTGGGTCACTCCTACTGGTGCAGGTTTTTACAAGTGTGGCATGCAGGGTCTTGGTCATCATTGCCAAAAATGCATAGCTCATGGTGCTGACTGTGTTGAAAAATAGTGGAAGGCTTAAAATGGGTCTGGCATGGAAGTGGATAACAAGGAGCACCTTAAGTAAAGCTGCTCAGTAAAACAGAAAGCTTTCTCAGCTGAATTCAAACCCACAATTATTCTGAAGACAAAAATAACTTGTTAAGCCCAAACTTTATCATCAGGCTTTACTCTCTGACCACCCTACTAACATCCTTTCCTTTAATTCAGTAAAAGAGATAGCAAAAGGAAAATTAAAGTTAAGGTATTGTAATGAGGGCCTGGAAAAAACAGTAGTTTCATTGTGCCACAAGTGCTAATGGCCCATTTTGTAGAAATGGGCATATTTCCCCATGGAGCAATAAGCTCAGTGGCTTTCTAGTCATTACTACAACTCAGCTCCTCAGCAAAACAGCAATGATCCATAGACACATCTTCCATACAGGCATGATAATTAGACCATGGAGCTGTTAGTCCCCTTTTCTCACTCTCCAGTTCCCAGAAGCCACACAAGCAAAGTGTACAGAGATCTGATTCCTCCTTCAAGCTGCTTTACACCACTCACTACTACCAAGGCAGTCCTAAATCACCCTTCTGAGAGGGAAGGTATCGAGCCTACAATTTTCCTATCATCCAGCAAGATTTCCTGACCTTCCTCAGATTAGCTCCTCCACGGTTCATCTGAACAACAGGGGAAGCAATTTAGACAGGCAAAGGCCTCTGACTCACAGCTACCTGCCACTGGCACAGTGGTGATGCAGGCCAGGCTGAGGAGAAGAGCGATAGAGTCCATCCCAAGATATAATGCCTTCCCATCCCTCTGCCCATGTGCTATTAAAGTTGTAATGTTAATGTACCACTCCTGAAAACACATATATTCAAGAACAAGCCCAACCAGGCACTACAAAGGCTTTCTTTTCAGCAGCTCTGAATCCCATACCAGTCTTCCACAGCACACCAGTGTTTACCAGTCTTGACTTG
This sequence comes from Centrocercus urophasianus, assembly GCF_019232065.1. Lineage (NCBI taxonomy): Eukaryota > Metazoa > Chordata > Aves > Galliformes > Phasianidae > Centrocercus > Centrocercus urophasianus. Next base: position 41,745,908 of record NW_024884364.1, on the reverse strand, counting down.
TCAATGCAGGTGTTGGCAGTAAACCACAGTAAGCAGTCAGAAAAGTAAGAGCTGAAGGAGGAAAAGGCAAACAAGGTAGCAATATAGGGGCAATATGTTTTCACTCACGAGAAATGTCTGGCTGCAAATTTCCCAGATAGGTGAAGTAAGAGATGCTTGATATCTTCCCCTTGGGAGTGTACTCAACACAGTCCTGCAGCCTTTGTTAGCATGTATAATCCCATGTGACTTCCCATCATTTCTTGAAAGACAGAATCAGGCCCACAGGCTGCATCTGTCAGTGCTCAAGCTTCATTACGCAGAATAGGATCCAAACAGGCATCTCAATTAATCACGCTCATGTATTAGTAAGTAATTCATTAATTCAATAAATTGCTCCAGGCCATGGCATAATCAGTCATGTCATAGATTATAACAAAATCACAAACTAAAGTGTTAAACATGGGCCTATCCTTGCTGATCCATCATCTGTAGTTATCATTCATGGCAGAACAGGTATACTTTATATACTTTAAGACAGGTGGCATGGAAAATTAATCATCTTAATTGTGCAGATTTCCTCTATCAGATCTGCTGATTGAGTAATATAAAATCTAAGCTGCATAAAATTCAGGAGCAGGCCAACTCAGAGAAATAAACATTGTCAAGATCTGCTCACTGATAGCCAGTAAATGCTTCACTTGATAAATGGGGACTTACTTGCACAGTAACAAGTAATTTCTCATCCCCTAATCCTCAGGCACTGGATGGGAAGGTGCTGCAGGGACTGAGAGCAGCCACAGCCACAGCTGAAGCCCTGGGAGCACACACTGAGCAAAGTCATCCTGCACTGCCAACAGGATATCCCACTTACCTTCATCACCCTCATTTCAACTGTCTATTCCCACATAGGTGATTCCAAACAAGAGATTTTACTCATTTAGTCCAACCCTCCTAGTGATGAGTTCATGGCAAAGAGAAAGCTCTACATCATGGAGTCTGAAGAAGGGACCTCAGCCCCCAGTGTCCAATTAACCACATCTAACTTAATGTTAACGGATGCCCATCTGGTTTCTTCTTAGAGATCTCTAATAGTATCATCCTCAGGAAATGTATTCTAGTCCTTCACTTCATCTATGCTTAGAAACTTTTTCTTGTTGTCTTCCTACAAATTAAGTTCATTACTTTTTGTCATATCCATTGCTCACTTGGAAATAAAGGCTGCTCCCTGGAATACCAGCCTTCTGTGTGTTTGAAGTTTGCTGCCCTCTTCCCAATACAATTTCTCTTCTATGCTTGTGATTCAAACTGTGATAATTTTAGCTGTGCTAAACAGGAAAAAAAAATTAGAACAAGACTCCTGCAAATTTAAACTGGTGTCTTCAAGTTGGTTAAGATAGGCAATTAACTTTTAAGTTAAGTTAAAACTAGAAGGACAAAGGAGAGAGAAAAAGAGAAAGCTTTAAAAAAATCGCTGAATGCAACAGAAAAAAAAAAAAAAAAAAAAAAAAAAAGAACTCATTCCTATTGACAGACCATTTCATTTTATACTATTTTTAAGTCGAGGAGATGGAATTCAAGCTATTCAAGCTACAATGCAAGCAAGAATATATTTGCTGATTTCTCCTATTTCTGCAAGTCAATTAAGTTATGAGTATATATACATAGTATAATTACCAAAGGTCAGAAGAAGATACGTTTGTGAGCAGAAATTGAGAGAGCAATATAAAAATTGCAAAATTAACTGTTTGGACAAAAAACAAGGAAGGCTCATTTTCTCCACAAAAAAGCTTTTTCACAACTTGACCATCTGTACTTAACTGAATAGCACTTAGTTGCTCAAAATTGCAGATAGTTTTTAGCAGCCATGTTATTACCTGCAGAGATACGTGTTACTGTTCTCCTTTGCTTAATTTTAAGAGCACGTGTGCCATCCAGTCAGAAATAAAACAAATAAATGAACAACTGATCCATTGTGATGGGGCTCACAAGTACATTCATAGTGCAAATCTGTGTCTGCAGCTTGCCCATCATCTGCCCATTACGAGGTGGATGGTTCTTTACAATACTAAAGTCATTACATTTACAGATTAAATAATTACACCTCTGGTGTGCCAGGTCCCACATGGTTAGGATTAATGTTTAATCGGGTAATTTACAGCTACAACAATAGGCCTTGCTCTCAGAAGTGTGTCTACGTGCTCCACCTGCTCATAAATCAATTCCAGGCCTTTTGTGGTCTTTCATAACAAGAGATGCTTTAAGTTGTCAGAAGCAGCATGGGAGTACCAAAGTCCTAATCCTGGGAAGTGCTGCATACTGCCCATGAGCTGTAGAGAAACCCCTGCTGTTGCTGAAAGCTTTCAGCAAGACAGGAGAGTTAACTCTCTGCAAGACTGAGTCTTTCTCAAAAAGGAAAAGGTCACAAGGACAATTATTTTGATGTGTTATGTTGTGTATGAATTCAGCAGATGCTTTCCTGCCCCTGCATCACCGTTTTCTTCAAACTGAGAGCCAGTACACTAAGGGTGAGATTCATCACAAGAACCTGTACAATTCTAGTCTAAACTCAGCAGGTTTTGTCCCTGTGTAGTCAACTGAGATAGATGGGCATACCCTAGAGGGCAACACATTCTGCCCTGAAACAGATGACGGAAATATATGAAATAACTCCCCAAAGCCTGCTTTAGACTACACATCTAGCTTTGCAATGGTTTAGATTTAGCACAGAAAAATTTCTGTAAAAATGAAAATTTAATTATTTAACAAGCAAAAACGAGGCTCTATCTGAAGCGCACTGAGTGCTCTGAGCAGTAACATGCATCACACAGGTTAGGCTGACTCGAATGTTAGGGATGTCAAGTAGTCACATAATGGTGTAGTTAGTCTCTGAGATACCACTCTTAGATCATAGATGTATCCAGAGTACCTTCTGGTTATGGCACACTGTTTCAGTGATAATCAGGTAAACACAAGCTCCTAGACCTAGGAAAAAAGGTGCATCTCAAGTTTGCCAACACTATTATGACTCAGACCTTCTTCAGAGTTCAAAAATTAAGTGATGAAGGCTTTCAGATCTTTCAATACAAATAAGAAGTTTTGCTTTTTCATGAAACTGATCAAGATCCAAGCAGGACTGTTCTCTGATCGTTCCTCAAAATCAAAATCAGTTCAAGATCACAAACAATAGTGCATGACAGTCTAACAAAAAGGCCTGTTGAAATATCACCAGCCAGTCATTCACTCCTTTGGGGAACAAGCCCAAGCCACTTGTCACTGATGTGCAATATTGCTAGATTTCTGCCTATCTTCTAATTTGCCCATCAGGTTGAAAGAAAAGCCAATTCTCACGTCATTCCCCTGAGATGTGTCCATGACATGACCTTCCATGACACCCACACCAGCACTGTAGGGCTGAATAAAACTGCTGTGTGCTGTTCACATTCTCCATCACTAGAGGTGATGGAGGTGGCTGCCTCTATAGCAGAAGTGCACATCCTCTTATATTCTCCATTGTTCCTGGTGTTGCATAGTCCACAATGTCAGCCACAGTTGACTATCCAGACCCCAGTATACAGTATAGTAGTATTTTACATGTTCATGCTAGAGTGGGGAGAGCAGAACTATCCTTCTGAGAGATTGTTATTGTTGATCAAATAAGCTTTTCACTCTGCAGTCACCAAAGAACAAGCAAGCATCCCTCGTAAATCACTGCGCACCAGTTGAGCTAGAAACCCTCATTTCCACTCATGTACTGTAACAGAGTTTACACCAGTCAAGGAGGACACACTAAGAACAGAACTGACAAAATTTGCCCTGAGTGTTTTGAGAAAAGATGCTCAGCCTTCTTTACTCCATTCTCAGTATTTTCCACCAGTGTGGTTACTCAGTCACAGATAGCAGCTGTGGATGTGACTGCCCTGCTACTACTGGACTGATAAGTACAGGCTGCTTACCTTCACTGTCAAAGTTTTTTTTCTTCTTTTTTGTAATATTGCTTATTTAGCACTTGTCCAGATGGCACCTGGCTGGCTTCTGTTCCTTGAAAAAAAACACAGAGTGAACTGCTCTTGTAAATTCCATCATAACTGAAACAATGACAAAAGACTCAGGACATGCAGGAAATTCTGCTCTCTGAAAAAGCCAATCCGCAGAAAAGCTAATGACTTGAATTATAGAAAAAAAATGTGATTTTAAGATTCAGAATGGATAATAAATAGTATTCAAGATAAATGCATGCTAACTGGTCTCAGTATGATTAACTACAATAAAAAATATTGACAATATCTGCACCTATTAAAAATACAGAGATAAAGCATTCCCACAAGTGGTACTGGAGCATTATTTTTATGCATTTATATTACACCTGAGAAATCTATTAATTCTAAATTCAACAAGAGAAAAAAAAAAGTTTGGAATGACCAGATGTGATGCAAACATCTATATTACAATGTAGAGCTTGAAAAAAAAAATCAGAATTGTTTACAGTATCTTCAGAAAGATCTTCCTTGGATCTAATGCTATTTGATGTCAATGGCAAGCCTCCTCTAACTAGTCTTTTGGAGGCTCAAAAACACTTTGCTGTCTTCAGAATCAAAGGGAAAGTCTTGCCTTTGGAAAAAAGCAGCTTGGCACAACACAAAAGCTGTGTAATAAAATCAAAAGCAAGATATCCTTTTCTGAACAGCAGGAATTTTCTTCTAACTTTTCTAGCCTTAGACTGGTGAGGTGGAATCTGCGGTCAGCAACATATTTTTGGACTGCATGTGGATGAGCAAAAGCCAGGAGCTGCAGATCTGGAGTCTCCTGAGCTCAGAAGATCATAGAATCACAGAATAGCTGGAGTTGCAAAGTACCCCAAAGCCCACCCAACCCCAGCCCCCTGCTGTGGGCAGAGCTGCCCACAGAGCAGGTTGCCTAGGACCCCATCCAACCTGGCCTCCACAACATCTTTGGGCAACCTGTTCCAGTGTGTCACCACACAGGATCAGGAGCCTGCATCCACCTCAGCTTCCCTGGGAAAAGAACACCAATGGCTTTTCTCGTAAAAACAGTGTTGCTTACCTACATCAGCTACATACAGCTGGAACAGGGCCGCCGTTGGCTCTGTGGATGAAACAAAACTATGAATCACTCAGAGTTGCATGAAACAATGGCAGTTCTCACAAATGGTCCACCAAAGCTAAACTGATGGGTTTTGTACAGCGCTGACTAAAAGCTACAGTTGTGTCACTGAAATAGTGGGTACCCATGAACACAAATTTCTCCCCAATCCAGATAGTTTCCTCTCAAATTAACTGCTTCTAGATAATTAAAAGGACAGAATTAAAAAAAAAAACAAAAAAACTTTCCTGGCGTAATTAGACTTGCTCAAACTAATGGCCCAAGGCTTTCCCAAATACTCTGATGCCCTCTTAATTGCAGCTGAGCAGCTATAATGGTAAAAACCAGTTCCAGCTAACTAAAGGCTGGAGGGTAGACAAGCTGTAAGATTCATTTTTGCTAGAAAACCTGCCAAGGCCAAGCAGTGAGGGTGACAGCTGCATTCAGCACCATTTCCCCAATCTGCAATAAAGTTGACAAATTAAATGACGCTTTAAACAAGAAATCTTGCTTGAATATTTGTGCAAAAAATATGCCACAATTTACTTTTGGAAATGAATATCTTGCTAAGACTGAGAAAATGGCTATGCCAAGGGATAAAAAGCCCAAATAATTTAAAAAGAAAGAGGTGACTTCCCTGTACACACCCTTTTTCTCATTAAATATGAAGGGCAAAGACCAATTCTACCTGGAATACAAACACGTTCCTAACTTGAAGTAGATGGTTTCAGTGGGATACCTTCTATGTTAGGAATACATTTAAGCAACCCGGTAAGACCAGGGCTGATTTTTTCAAATAATTTCAGCACACAAGCAGCTATAAAAAAGATTTGAGAAATAGAAGTTCAAAGAAAACCCTCAATTTTCTAGATTTTGGGTCTAAAAATTGATCATCCTCCAATTTAAAGCTTTCAAAGGGACTCAGAAGCCAGGTCCACAATGCAACACTTACAAGGACTGTCTCAGGCATTTCATAAAATGTGACCATAAGGACACCAAACTTGTTACAACAAGTGCCATACCTTTGCACAATATTTGAGTAACAGGTGAACAAATATCCTTTCCATAATATTCTCATGTTCTTATGTTTAAACTACATTCACAAATAAGACCTGTGACCACCTCCCACCTTAAGAGCTAAACACTGCACACAGCAAGGTAGGCATGTAACATTTCAGGGCTTGCTGCTTTATAGAGTCATAGAATAGAATCAGAGAATCGTTAATGTCGGAAAAGACTCCTAAGATCATCTAGTCCAACTGTCCACCTACTACCAATGCTGCCCACTAAACCACATTCTTTAGTGCCACATCCACACATGCCATCTTGAACACCTCCAGGAATGGTGACTCCACTACCTCCCTGGGCAGCCTGTGCCACTGCATCACCATTCTTTCTGAGAAGTCTTTTCCTAATATCCAACCCAAAGTTCCCCCAGCATAACTTGAGGTCACTCTCTCTCATCCTACTGAGTAACCATTTAGATGTTCACTCACTGAATTTGACATGAAACACATATTTCAGCTTACACAGAGTTTTTCACACTAGTGAGTTTGCAAGTGGGGTGGTGGAGCAGGATGAAGTTTGAGGATCCCTGGTACAACAGATTGACATACTGGGTCAAGCCCAGCAGAGGCCAGAGCGGGTGGGAGAGCTGGAGCTGCTCAGTCAGGAAATGGAATGCTTAGGCTGCCCACTTACATTATGCCCCAACATTAGTTGTCTAATGGTGATTACAGAGAATCAGAAACAAGCTTTTCTCAGGTGTGCACAGCAAAAGGGCAAGCGGCAATGGGCGCAAGCTACAGCAGATAGACAGAGAACACATCTCAATGAGGGTGGTCATGGAAGCAGTGCACAGGAACGCTGTGGGATTTCCAGCCTTGGAAATACCCAAATTCATACAGACAAGCCCATGAGCAACCTGGTTTTATATTCAATTTGTCTCGTTTCAAGTAAAGGGGTGAGAACAATCTCCAAAAGACTTTTTCAACTATATAATTCTTTGATTGTAGAATTCTCTCTATGCAAGGATTTAAATGGAAATAAATCTTTAGCGGATGTCATCAAAGCATTTTCTGGTGGTATTTACATATGGATGTTCTTATTTGCATATACAGAAATTCTTGGGTCTTAAGCAGTAAGCAGGTTCTAAAATTTCCTTTTCCAATCTTAACTGTGTTCTCTATCACCAAAATGAGAAATAATAGCTGACAAAAAAACGTTTACTTTTATTGATGTGAGATACAGAATGGTATTTTCTCTTAAAATAAGAATATCTTTTCCTCCAAAATCACTATTTAAATATATGTTTGTATATGAATATCTCTCTGCAATTATAGGAGGAAAAAATACAAAAGCAAGCATTATGCAGGACAATTTTTAAAAAAAATTAAAAATAAATCTTTTTGTTTTCACAGCCAGATTATATAATATCCCAGTAACTAAGTGTCCTGTATCTAGACCCAAAGATGCATTAACCTGCTCAGCAAGGTTTTCTCTTTTACTTTAAACACAGACAAAGAAAATGCATTCCATGTTTTGAATTTAGCCAATACATTTGGAAATTATTTTTTCTGTTTCCTATGCACTCTCTGTCCAAAATGAGAAGTATTTCTTAGTGGCTCAGACAGTAAACACTACAAAACTGAGATTTTTTTGAAGACATAAAAAAGTAAGAAAGGCAGCCATGCCTTTGGTGAGAGGCCAGCTGTGCTATCATCCTGCCTTCAACAGCAGCCAGAAGCAGACACCCAAAGTAACGGAGGGGCATTTAAGCTACTTACCCTTGATACTTCTCCAGCTTCCACCAGTGTGCAGCTCAGGGATTTCTGAGCCAGAGGAGTTTCCACACAGCCAGAAAGCTCCACAGATTTTACTTCCATTACCTCCTCCCGGAGGTCCTTCCCAGGGGTCCACATCAGCCTTCAGCACAACCCCATGTCCCCACTCCTGAGAGCTACTGGCCAGCTCAGTGTACCAATTTCAAGCGCAAAATCAGGACTATTGATTTCCAGCATGCATCAGTTTTGATGAAGTTTCTGTTCTTCTTATTTTATTGTCCCTCAATCAAAGCAATGTCTTTCTGCAGTTTTGCACAATCAGCTCTCACACTGAAAAACATAGCATCAACAGTACATTTTTTTCTGTAGTCTAATTCACCCACTTTTAAGGAGTATTATTCATAAGTGAATTCATAGATTCATATAAATTCACATATTCATAAATGAGTTCATCAGTTTGTGTACTGAATTGCACAGGTCTCAGCAAAAAGCATTCTCCACCTTTAGTAGTAACCCCTCTCCATTGGAAGAACAAAGCATTTATATGTTCTGTTCCCTATCTTTTACACAACGGTTTAACCTTCACAAGGTCTTCGTTCTTAACCTGTGGCTGCCTAGTTTCCTAAAGGGACCTTTGTTGAAGTCAAAAGACTTGGAAGTTCATGTGGATCATATCAATCAGATCTCCTGCAGCTACATGCTGAGATGACCAATTGGTGGCATGACTCCAGACATAGCAATTTCCTCAGTGTGTAATATTCACTCTTCCTTCCAGTGATGCTACTCTACAGATCTGCTTGGCACAGCTGTCTTTCTCTTCTCATATTTTCCCTAGTCCCCTTAAAAATGAGCATTCTGTTGACTCCTCTCCCTAACAGGCAATAAAAACAATGGGGTTTTCCCAGAGAAGCTCTGCCCCGCAGCCCCAGGAGGGATGCTCCTTCCTGGTGTTACCCAAGACACTGGAATTAGCAGCAGCATGTCAGTGACTCGATGTAACAAAGAATATATTATTCTAAACACAGTGAAGATTCTCTCCCTTATTTCTAAGAAAGCGAAGTTATGAACACAATGCCTTTAGATGAGCTACATCATTCCCATAAGTACAAATACTGCCTAGATGTAAAGAATCCATTCAAGCAGACCTGTTGCTGTACAGACACTCCATAGTTAATCAGTGGTGAATTCTCTGCTGCACATTCCTGCACTCAATTATCCGCAGTCATACATACACCTAGGATTCTTCAGTCAATGCGATAAAATCAAGTGCCCAAGCACAGCAGAAATGCCAGTACAAGCACAGCAGAAATGCCAGTACAAGCACACACCAGTGAACTACAGTTCATATAGTTCTTTCTTACTAGGTAAGTATTTAGCAGAAAAGTACAGGAAAAATGTATCTGAAATAAATGAAATGTTTTATCTACAGGCACAGTCTACTCCCACAGTGAGCACGTTTCAGCTCGCACATACAGTGTCATGGTAACACATACATACATTCACCTGTAACAAGAGCTCAGCTGCACAGCATGGACCAGCTGCCCACGGACCAGTATAATCCTGATCTGTCTTCTTCCATGATGGGGAAAAAATGGTTTCACTGTTTCAGAGACTGAAAGTTTTTGTGCTGCAATATGAAAATTTAAGTAGATCCATTATATATCTCTATGGATTTAGAGAGGATGCACTTCCTCGCCTCTGGAATAATTTTGGACTCAAAAAATGTCTCTTGCTCTAATCCATTTTTCTGGCAACAAGACCAGTCCTTTATCATTACCCTAATGCTGTCAATTACTTTCAGTTAAAGCCAGCTCCTTCTCATTAACATCAAGAAAACATAAGCCCCTCTTTTTCTCCTGAATTCCCCTTGCAGAGGCAGGCTTTTCCTATGACAGAGGGTGTGCCTGAACCCAGTCTATGGGAACTGCTGTATCCAGGGCTGTCACCACCCAGCTGCCGAACCACCGCTGCTGCCTAAGAGCAGAATGGATGAAGAAAGGAGTTTCATCCCTGTTTGCTCAAGGTAGGGATTAGGGATCGTGAAGATTTTTTCCCATTGTAAGCCAACAGGCATTATAATCCTATCAGCATTTGTATTCTCACACTGCCTCCTTTAGCAGCCTGTATCTCTCATAGACAGCAACTGAAACTCACCATTGTGCAAATGCAGCATGCATGTTCCTATGGAGGTCCCCACACACCCCACAGCTCACCCCATCCTGATACCTCTGCGTATCTCACCCTCACCTTCCACAACATATATATATGGGGTGACAGAGGAGCCCTGATGTTGGCTAAGTGAGGCATTTCTTTAGCAGGGCAAAGGGGAGACTCAAGATTCATCCTTTCTGTTTTTTACTGCCAATCACAAATGGGGAAAGTAGGACTAAGAGAAACAGTTTTGCAAAGCATTTAAGCTGCCCACCCACAGCACGCATGCAGCATGCTATTCAGGTCAGCATACTATTTCCTATGAGTCACGTTCAGCTGTGCCATAGCTGCGTATTTTAGTCAGAGCAATCTTCTCTGGAGTCTGTGCTGTGTGGAGGCTGACGGTGTCCAAATTGGTTCTGCTGTACTGGAATTTGCTCCTTCTGAGTACTGTGACTCAGTATAATCCTACAGAATCAAGCCCTTTATGCACACCGTTCCCTCTGAGCTAATTAAACAGTTAAAACCTCTGTGTATGATATGGAATAGCAGCACCAGCGTGACAGCAGTTATAAGACAATACCAAGATAAGTGACGCGGCTCAGATTCAGCTGCACCACCATCAGCTGACTGAGCATTTTGCTGAGGGAAAATGCCAAGGCTTCCCCTTCTAATGCCAGCTCTCCTGCCAGCTTTAAGTTCTTCTTGCAGCATACCTCAGGAAGCAGTATGACCACAGTTTCTGACTGCCTGTGGACACAGGGCTACCCAAGGCCTCTCCCAGGGCATGTTGCCTGGATGGAGCATGGAGGCTGCTTACCCAGCTGTGTGCCAACACCACCAGCACCTCACACCCCACTGCTCAGTGGAGGACACAGCCTGGCGGCCTCCAATACCTATGTTGTCTCACCATCAAGGGCTACAACTCCAAAAACACTCAGTGACCATGTTGATGACCCCTCTGGCTTGCTTTGGTTCCACAAGCACTATGAGCACATGGAGCATACTTTGCAGCTGCTCACAGGAGTTTTCTGGATCTTCAAGACTTGTCCAGCTCTCTGAAGGTCCACTCCTATGGGCTTCAGTGCTCCTGGTGCATGTCAAAATTTATTCCACGCTAAGCAAAGGATGAGAAAAGACAGGGAGAGCAGAGCAAGACAGAGAGGAAGACCTGTCTGTTTACAAGATGGAAGCTTTGTTTTCCTTGTGACTGAACCAAGTTGGAAGAGACCCATAAGGGTCATTGAGTCCAATTCAATTGCTGATGGCAGCCACTGCAGGAAGTCCATGCCTGCTGCAGACACGGTCAGAAGCAGCAGACCAATGCTGAGCTCCCAGCGAATGCTGCATCAGAGGCATAGCCCATGAGTGAGTTTGCATCAAATGAATAGGCTCATCGCATGGGATTACAATTAACGTTGGAAGGAGATCCAAGAATTTGTAAAAGTTTAAAGCGACGCCTGTCATGTAATATTCTCTTCAACTTAAATTATATCAAAATTCTGGAGCATGTGCCTAATAAGTGAGAGCAGAATTAATCCCCTAGCTGTCAGCACAGCCGCTCTGAAATGGTGACTTACAACTAATTGCATTTCCTTTTAAAGCCTTGTTGCAATCAGTTGGTCTCTGCCCCAGCTCACACTGATAGGAACCAAGGCTGTGATGGGAGATTGCATATACAATACTCAGCAACTCAAAAGAAGAAGTTGGTCTCCTCACGTTGTCTATGGGAAGATGTACTCTCCCTCAGAGCACTTTAACTGTGGCATTCTGGATGGCCCCTGAAGGAGACTCTCCTCAGCAGGGAGATGGAGCTACGTAATGAGCCACTTGTGTCAGGATAGACCCTGCTGGATGGAGCCAGTATTTCCGTACCCACATACAGCAGCTGTGAAGAATAGCAAGCAATCAGCCCTACGCAGCCTTCTGTGTCTGAGAATAGGCATACAGAAATTTTCGTCCTTAATGCAGCCTTATTCTCAACAGCACTGTTCAGATCTGTTCCATGTTGATCCCCACTCCTCAACCCAGTGATTTACAGCAGCTGTCACCACAAACCAGTCACTCCATATCATAGCAATGAGAACTGGATAGGAGAATTCATACACCTGGTTTGGGGGTTTTTCAGGGAACCTCTATTGTCTCCTAATTGAGAAGATTATACTAGGAGAAGCTACAACAGAGTATAAGCACACATCTTTGTAGGGTGTTTTTAATAACATCATGTTTCTAGAGACATTACGTGAGTGAGGCAGTCCAACAATCTAAGGCAAAATTCTCTGATTCTTCTTGCCTTCTTCTTCTGGATGAATGGAATTTATTTTTTTGGCTTCTCACGTATTTCTATACTGAGGCCTGTGGGATGTATGGAGTTTTACATAGCTCTGTTTCCTCAAACACAGGTTAGAAGTAAAAGACCATATCCCTTCACATCACTGATTTGAGTTAATATTGCAGTACAGTAAGGGTAAGCATTTCCCACTTTGAGATAATATAATGTGTTAGGCCTACAATTTCAAACTAGTAAATACCAATACTGAAAATCAAATTGATGAGAAGAGAATAGCATCAGACCAAAAAGCAATTATTTGTCACAATCAGTCTTTGCATTAAGATATATCAGTGATAACGCCAGTGACTCAACTTTGTGTTCATTCCACTCCTCGGGGCTGACGTGGCCCAGTCCATTCTTGTGCATACTCAGATCATCCCTCTGAAATGCGTTTTTCTTCCAGTGAAACCTACAAAGCCCATAGCAAATTTCCTCATGTAAGAAGTATGCAATCTCCCTCCATTCCCCACACCTGAGCACATCAGTTACAGGGCCTACATGATGAAGTAACGCAAATGATTCATACCGAAAAATCTCATGATTTTTGACAAATATCATTTTTATTAACCCAACTCCATACGTGGTTGATTGGTGCTTTTAATAACATATTCAGATTTCTCCCATCAATCATCAACTAAATTAGTCTTTTTATTATTATTAAAAGATAGCTCCTCCATGCAGCACTAATTAGAGAAGAGGATTGATTGAAAAGGCAGTGTTTCATTGATTCCTAGTTTTTGCCAGGCTAAGGCAGCTTATGCCATTATTTTTACATAACCTAGCCCTTAGAGATAGAAGCAACATCCTGCAGAGAACAGAAACGACTTGCTTAGGAATACATCTATAAACTTGACAAGAATCAGCACCCAGAGACTGCTCCAACTCCCGTCTGCAGTCTTTAAACTTTTCAGCTGAACTATAGTTGAAAATAAGTTTCTGCAGTGCTGGATCTTAACCAGAGAAGAGTAGGTACTGCAGATTTTCAATCAAGAATCCTCAAAAAAGCGATAAAAGAAAAACCTCCATTCTTATTTTATAAAAGAACTTGTAGAAACTCTCTGTGTGAGTGGGATGGGAAGTTGGTTGGTTGTTTTTTTTCTTCCTGGCATTGGAAGTGCAAATAAGAACTTCCAGAGGGCAGTTTGGCAAACAGGGACCAAATTCCTTTTAGAGTTTCAGGCCCATCCTGGGAATGCCAGCTGGGGAGGAATCACTCAATGCAGCTCACCCCACACTAACCCAAGTGAGTGCAAAAAGAATGAGCCAAGGGGTCTGGACTAGATGTGGATGTCCAGGCACCTTCCTGTTCCCTCAAAAGGGAGAAAGCTGAAGTTGAAAAATCTGGACACATAGACAGAAACTACACAGCAGCATTATCTTTGGAGCAGATTGAAGTAACTCCTTTTAAGCATCACTGTGTTTTTTTTTTTCCAGGGACTTTTACAGTATGCATTAGAAATGGGCCCAAGATACTAGATGTCAGGACCTAGACATACCATTAACTTGAGAAGATGAAGTTAGACAAAATAAATCCCAGAACTGGTGCGAAGGAGTGACTTCCCTATGAAATGGCTCCTGCCAAACATAAAAGCAAGCAGACGAGCTGTACCAGCTAGAGAAATATCCACCTGGTTTTCTGAAATAGAGGTAGACTGAAGGAGCAAGAAGAAAACATATTTGGGTTGGTAATAAGGTGAATTTACACATGCTTTTTGCATTACTCCATAAAAACAAAGGAACTGAAGGAGTAGCCAGATTAAACCCATCACATCCCTCAGCCACACCCAGTCCTACAGCACCCTAAAAAAAAATTAAAAGGTCTTCTCCATTGTGTCAGTGTGTCTTCTCAAAGCAGGGGAAAACCCCGCATGCTTCTAGTAGTTTTGCTCCAAGGTCTAGCCCAAGAACGTGTGCACTGTGTCTTGCTGTTTGTTCAATAGCACAGAAGAAAATTCTCCCTCTCAGACAGAAAGCAGATAGCTGGGATTAGGGGAGGACTAGAGACAGCCTAAATATATGGGGAAAAAAAGGTAAATATGAGAACCAGAATGTTTTGGTTGAAACTAGCAGGAGGATGTTCGGAACTAAAAGGAGTAGGTACACTGTCCTCTCTGCACATCTGCTGCTAATAACAGAAGCTCATTTTCCAACAGACCTTGCATAACATCACCACAAAACTCAACTATTAATAGAGGTAATTTGCGTCTGGATTGATGGGAAAATACCTTAGCACAGAGGATTTTATTGATCTTGAGAAATAGTGGGAGAATTAATTTCAACAGGGTCAAGAAGAGCATCTTCTCAAGCCTCTCATTTCTCCACTTCCAGTGGCTCTACCTCTTGTAGGAGTCTCCCTCCTATCTCAGACCAAACCACTGACTCTCATTGGTGCAGGTCACCAAAGGAGAGCAGAGGGACAGAGGCACAGGAGTCCACAGAAGACTTCACATGTTCCTTAGGAGAAGCTGTGGGTGAGCCTGCAGTTGGTAAGGAGGACAACAAAGCTTCAGTCAGTTCTCCAACTTCAGAAGCATTTTAACGTGCTGAGACACAGTTTGTCATCAACTGGCATTGCTCCCACTGATTTCAGCACGCTGGCTTGGACTACAAGTCACTAACAGATCGTGTGCCTTTTCTCCCACAACTAAAAACCCATCTCCTGAGGCACATGGGGCTCCCCTGAGCTCTTTCTCAATGAATCCCAGCACATCAGCTCCACCCCTTTGCAAGGATCCTGACAAAAGTTCTTTTGTAAAAAACGTTGGCCCCGATAACTGCAAATGAAAGACAAATTCACCAGATAAATGAGCCGGATATTATTTTATTGTAATTTAAACAATCGTTTTTGAAGTTTGTAAGACTATATAGAACCTGTAATCAGAGCCAAGAGATGTCACTGAATAATACATGACATGCTATAAATTAAGGAAAGAATGATTATATGTACTAAAAAGAATAAGAAATTTCTTCTAGCAAGGAGGATAGGAACCACATTATTACTGAGCAGAGAGCGATAAAAATCACCATCTTATGAATAAAGCAATGGAAAAGGAAATGCTATAGAGAGCGTGTAAACGAGGAAGGAAGGCTTGGCCAGGGTTTGGTAAGTCAAGCCAGGTTTTTATAACTCTTCTATGGAGAACAGTGCACTGGTGCTTACAAATAATTCATTCACCAGTGATGTATAAACTATTGATGAATGCATTTTGTTTTTCCAAGGGTTTTGCTCACTACACCTTCTTGGCTGGTGAAAATAGACATAATGCATGAAGAACATGGAGCATTAGCTGGTGAGGGAGCACCCTCTTCTGTGCCAGTGCTCTTAACCTGAGACCCTTTTACAGTGCATCAACACTCCATCACGAGAGAAGACCATCACACTGTGCCTCTGCTGGCAAAGCCATATCTAGCAGCAGACTCGGGATGAGATAAAAGTGTATTTGGTGGAAATTCAGGACTCTGCTATCTCCTGCATCAAGTAGTCATACAATAAAATAATTTGTCTATGTACAACCATTGACTGAATAATCTCCCAGCTATGACAACACCAGGTGCTGCAAGAAGGTGAGCAAGACAGCCCAGTCGCAATAACCCTCAGAAGTTCCTAATTTGTAAGGAGAATTGCACCACTTTATCAGTGCCTCCCTACTGAGCTTGCACCCATAAAGAAAGCAGGAGAGACTCTAACTCACACCCCCTAAGCCAGATGTGGTAATGGTTGAACAGAAGCTTACAAAGAATTGAAGCACTTCTCACCCAGCTCAAAGGAAGAAGATGAAAAACATAATGGCATGCCATGCTGGGGATGGAACAGCAGACCAGCTGTGATTCCTGCCCCTAACTCTTAGCTACAGAATGAAAAACTAGGTGGTGTTTGTACTCCAGCCAGAAATGCTAACATGAACGGCACAGCCTGATTTGGCAGCGTGAAGAGGTACTTTCCACAAATGTGACATTCTGCCCGAAGTGCAAAGAAGTGGAGAGACAGACCCACCATACCACCTCATTTGCTGGGCTTGGGAGTGTGCACTTGAAAACAGGCAGAAATAAATTCATACAAAAGACAAATAAGTCATGGAGCTCCCAGAATAGATGTAAAGATAAGGGTGTGCTTTTAGCTTCAGAAATAGCAAACTTCAAGAATCACTCTCACATCAATTATTCTCTTCTATCTGTGCACTCTTATGGCCCTCCCATCCCATAATAAGTCAACCGTTCCTAAGTATTTCAGCATGGAAACAGCACTCCTTCAATTGCTTCCTTTCTTCTTGGCCAGCAGGAGAAAAAGCTGGATTCGTTTGCCGCTTGGGATGGAAGGAAGAGGCAAAAAGGCTGCAGTGCTCACTGGAGAAAAGCTAAGTCAGCAGCCTGAGCCTGGCACTGAGCTGTGCTCCTTGGGTGGAGAAGCAAGCTCTCCAAGTCCTAGAATACACATTGCAATAAGGAGAATGAGGGAGAGGTTTTGGTTTTTTGTTTGGTTGGTTTTTTCTTGCCTTTTTTTTTTTTTTTTTTTTTTTTTTTTTTTTCCTGGAAGTGCTGGCTTCAGAAGAAAGGAAAATGCCCTGTTAATCAGGAAAAAAATGATGTTACCACACCTATTTAGCAAGCAGGATTGATCTGTAAATGAAGTGATACATGGGCTTGCGCATCATATCTTGCGTCGTTTTGTGTACAATACATCTTCAAAACCTTTCTTTCTAAAATAGCAGTTCCTTCAGCTTCTACTGCTATCTTCCCCAGTGCATGCACACCCACTTTTCTTCTTACCTGTTTACAATGTAACTTCTCCAACAGACTATCTCCAAAGTGCTGCTGAAGTACTCTGGCAATGGCAAAATTGCCTTTTACAGCTGCACCTTGCTTCCTGCATTCATCAAGCCTCCGTTCTTGCTGTGCCTTGCCTTGGCACCTGAACAGTTGAGCCCAGTTTTCAGGGCTGCTCTCAGGTCCTCTGGTGTGAATCTTGAAGCAGCCACTGCAAAATACTCCCTGTCTGCACAAAGGTAAGGCAAGTTGGGAGAGCTGGAGCACTGTGAGGAGAAAAACCTGATGAGGTTCCACAAGGGCAAGTATAGAGTCCTCCACTGGAGAGAAACAGCCACAAGGCATTGGTACAAGTTAGGGGCTGACTTGCCAGAAAGCAGCCCTACAGAGAAGGACATGGGTGTCCCAGTAGGGAACAGGTTTGCCATGAGTCAGCAGTGTACCCTTGTGGCCAAGAAGGCTGATGGTCTCCTGGGGTACATGAAAAAGAGTGCGGCTAGCAGGTCGAGGAAAGTGGTCCTCCCTCTCTACTCTGCCCTGGGAAGGCCACATCTGAGATGCTGTGTCCAGTGCTGGGCTTCTCTGTTCAAGAAAGGCAGGGAACTTCTGGAGAGAGTCCAGTGGAGGCCACAAAGATGATGAGGGACCTGGAGCATTTCCTGTATAAGGAAAGACTGAGAGACCTGGAACTGTTCAGCCTGGAGAAGGCTGAGAGGGGATCTCATCAATGCTTATGAATACTTAAAAGGCAGCTGGCAAATGGAGGAGGCCAGGCTCTTTTCAGTGGTGCCCAACAACGGAACGATGGACAGTAGGCACAAACAAGAATAAAAGAAAAGCTATACAGACATGAGGAAGAATTTCTTTACTTTGAGGTCGACAGAGCACTGAACAGGCTGCCCATGAAGGTGGTAGAGTCTCCTTCTCCGCAGACAGTCAAAGCACACCAGGACACTTCCCTGTGCAACCTATTGCAGGGAACCTGCCTTACTATGGGGTTGGACTAGATGATTTCCAGAGGTCCCTTCCAGCCCCTACCATTCTGTGATTTTGTGACTCTGTAAAGGGTAGTTTCCAGTGGATAAAACTTCACACAGTTTGTAGGATAGTCTACATAGGATTTTTTTAATGACCAAAAATAACCATCATCTGCATTAGGAAATTTGATTATATGAAGGTGATTTCCTAAATCCAAGAAGAAATTTCTGGGAAAAAAAAAAGAAAAGAAAAAAAGAAAACCTTTTTTGCCTACTTCAGGTGTGGACTGCAACCTTAAGCCTTGCAGTCACAGAAACAGGAGCTCAGATGTACCTTGCATTCTCTCTGAGATGACTGAAGCTTTCATTTAAAAGAGAAGAAATTTGGAAATTGTCTTTTCTGAGTAGTCTTATTTACAGATATTCTTTTCTCTCACTTTATTTAGCCTTATTTGAAAGACTCAGTATCATATATTGTGCCTAAGAGACCGATGAGGCACTTCTTGAAATTGCACAACCTTTTAAATACCCATGATCTTGATAACCCTCTCCTGGGTTTTTTCAGTTTCTACTTGCTAAATATTTTGGATCAATTTTTCTCCATAAAACCAAATAAATTGAACCAGCTACAAACCGATTTTAACAGGTGAATTAACCTTCTAAATACTGTTCTGCGCTCAGATGGTCTCTTTTAGCAGGCATTTCAAAATGCTCCATATGAGTGTATTGAATGATTGACGAATTAAGCCTAATAACACCCCTGGGAGGTAGTACAGTTAGATAAACAGAAACACAGAGAGGTTAATTGTTCAGGGTCACTTAGAAAGTGGTTTGCAGAACCAGGGCAAGCACCTAAGGAGTCCTAACTGCACTTCCTGCAATTTGCTGTCTGAAATATGTCAAGCCTGATTTGCAATTGTCTTCATCTTTGAGTAATTATTTACTGTGGTGCAAGGCAAGTGTAAAATGGGAGTGAAATTGGTATCAAATCAAAATAGCACAGGTATGAAAGGATGAACAAGGGAAAAAGCAATGCAGAATCCCTATATTTCTTGTCCATCATGACCAACTTGTTCCTGGTTCATTAACTCTCTTGTTTACCTACCAACTTAAATGATAAATTGAACAGTGCTTTGTTGACAAAAGGGTTGGTTAGTTATCGTTTTGTTGATGGATGGCTCTGCAGCGAATGAAATCTTTATAGGTGTACTCTGTGTGTCATACCACCTTTTTCCTTTGCTTTTTTTCAGCAACAATAGGTAAGCAGAGTTAGAAATCCAATTTTTTAATCATATCTGGTGACTGAATTCTGAGTCCTATATTTAACAGAATTTTCATCTAGCTCTAATCTTCTCTCTCCGAAGCATGAAATCAAAACAAAAAGGACAAACTCCTCTCTTTTTTTCTCTTTTTTTTTTTTTTTTTTTTAATAAAGGGGACAGCCAGCAAGAGAAAGCAGGCATTTTCAAAAATCACAAAGACAGCAAAGATACTGCAAGTGACTTTTAAATTAACAGCAACACTAGCTCATTCTGAGGACACATCATTAAGAACATCTGCTTATAAACATAAGTGATTAGACACCAAGCTTAAAGTTTTTACAACAATAGCTTGACTGAAGAGACAATGTCCACAACACTGACCATCCAAAGAGGTTGCTACATTTAGCAGAGCTGACTTTGCAGCTGGTGCCTCATCCCAAGCGTGTGTTCTGTTCCACACACGCCTTAATATTCCCTGCTGGTCCTTTGGTGCTGTGCAGAGACACAATCTGTGTTTGGGAGCACATGGAAAAATGCAATAGAAAAAAGACGTGAGCCCTTCAGCCTGGACAAGATACAATGCTATGACAGAAGCTTACAAACTTCTAATGTCATTTTTAATCTTTAACCTTTTAAACCAGCATCAGGACTGCACCACAAGCAGGTTTTAATCTATCACTACCTAAATCCATGTGCCTTTGTCCCAGGTGTTATATTTGCTGTAGGAAATGTCTTATGATCCCTTGCTACTACAGCATTACGTGGCTGAGATATGCTGCAGGATGTACCCATCTAACATCACTAAGTACCAACATGTCAAGCAATTTCCATCTCACCACCAGCTGCATGTGTACACAAGCTAAGCAGTACACACACTCCCTCTTTAGTGACACCAGTTTGCAGAAGTCACCATTAGGCAATGATCACAGTGAATAATGACCAGAGTTCACAGAACAGCGCGCACATCTCATGGGAGGTGAGCATGAGCAGAGGCCATGTGGTCAAGAAACCTTTGCTGGTGCTGGCAGCAAAAGCTGGCAGATGAGGAATACAATGAACTCCAAAAGTTCATAGCTGTACAGTTGGTTGTTGCAAGTGATGTAGGTACTCTGCTGGAGACGTGTTTGGCCAAGTGCAAGGTGTTGCACTTGGGTCAGGGCAATCTTAGATACGAGTGCAGACTGAGAGATGATGCTTCTTGAGAGCAGCCCTGCCAAGAAGGACTCGGAGGTCCTGATGGATGAAAAGATGGATGTGAGTAAGCAAAGGCTAACGGTATCCTGGACTGCATCAAAAGAAGGGTGGCCAGCAGGGTGAGAGAGGTGATTGTCCCCCTCTACTCTGCCCTCATGAGGCCTCCCCTAGAATACTGTGTCCAGGCCCGGGGCCCCCAGCACAAGAATTACACAGAGCTGTTGGAGCAGATCCAGAAGAGTGCAACGAAGATTTTCACAGGGCTGGAGCACCTCTCCTATAATGAAAGGTTGAGGGTTTGGGGATTGTTTAGCTTGGAGAAGAGAAGACTCCAGGGAGATCTCATTGTGATCTTGCAATACTTGGAAGGAGCTTACGAGCAGCAAGGGGACCAACTTTTTACACATGTAGATAGTGACAGGACAAGGGGTAATGAATTTAAACTAAAAGAGAGGAGATTTAAGTTCGATATTAGGAAGAAATTCTTTACTCGGAGGGTGGTGAGGCTCTGGCACAGCTTCCCAGAGAAGCTGTGGTGCCCCATCCCTGGAAGTATTCAAGACCAGATTGCATGGGGCCCTGGGCAGTCTGATCTAGTGGCTGGCAACCATGCCCACAGAAGGGGGGTTGGAACTAGTTGATCTTTGAGATTTCTTCCAATAGAAGCCATTCTATAATATTATGCAGGGAATTGGGAAGAGGTAGAGCAATGGAAGCATGAAAGTATCCAGGGCCTTCCAAAGGCAGCTAGATGTGTTGAGAATGAGCCATGGCCTGGTCTTCATACCAGAAAAAAACATAGAGCAAAACAACATTTCTTTCCTCCTTACTGAAAGAAAAAAAAGAAAAAAGAAAAAAGAAAAAAAAGAAAAAAAAAAAAAAAAAAAGCAAAGAAAGGAAAGAAAGGAAGGAAGAAAGGAAGAAAAGAGGGAAAGGGAGAAAGGGAGAAAGACAGAGAAAGAGAGAAAACGAGAAAGAGTGAGAGAGTGGGAAAGAGAGAAAAAGAAAGATCTTAAAAGCAGAAAAGTGGAGCACAAACCACAATTCCAGGACTCCTCCTCAAGGCTGTCCTGTGGAGTGGTGGGAGCTTGGTTCTACAAAACAATTCAGCAGGAAAGGGAAGTGATAATCCCCTGGTGACATTCCACTTAACACTTTTCTGGTAGGCAATAATTCATGCATGCCACGGGAACCAGCATAATGGAAGCAGGCTCTGTCTCCAAGAAGTGCATTAATATATTTGTAGCACATGAAGGCCATTATAATGAGCTTAGCCTGAGTTTTGATGAAAGCACTGTAAAGCTTACCCAGCCTTTGTTACATTAGGCACTTTTGCTTCAGAGATGGTGTTGTTTGGCAAGCTAAACATTGCAAGACTTCAAAGAGGAAGCCCAAGCCTGACCCAGGCACTAAATGCACAGGACTACAATAGGCTTTAGGTCAGCCACATCTCAGTGCTCACCTCCCCGCCAGGTGGGACAACAGCTGCAGCTTAAGAAAGTACATATAAGTATGTTGACACAAACACTGAAGTAGTGCATGTTCATGCTGGGAAAACAAGCTTAGTCTGAAGAGCACTAGTTGCTAATTCACAACAGAAGACTGGGAGCAGTAAAGCTGGGGAATAGACTCTCATCCCCTTCTTTTTTGAGCAACTTCTTTCTTCCTTGTTTATCCTCTGACAATTTACATGCTCATTCCCCTTGCACACACAGGCTTCTTTGTACAGCTAACACTGCATTTTCTTACAAGCTAGCTCTCTTCACAGTCAGTAACAGCAATGCTTAAACTAAAAGAGGGAAAATTCACATTTCATGTTAGAAAGAAACTCCTTCCTCAGAGAGCAGAAGGCACTGGCACAGCTGCCCAGAGAAGCTGTGGTGCCCCATTTCTGGAGGCGCCTAAGGCCAGGTTGGATGGGGCCCTGGGCAGCTGAGCTGGTGAGGGGCAGCCCTGCCCATGGCAGGGGTTGGGGATGAGTGTGCTTTGAGGTTCCTTCCCACCTGGGCCATTCTATGATGATGATTCTATGACAATTATCGCATCCCAACATACTACCATATTCTTACACGTTTTTAAGGGCTGTTGTGAACTAAAATGTGCACTACATGGAAAAGTGGGGGGGAAAAGGGGCAAGCTAGAGCTGAAAGGGCTGCAATATCAATAAGAAACTGTATCTGTGAATGCTATTTTTGGGTACAGTCTTAGAAACAATAGCAATGATGGATACCACCTTTGTGCCTCAGCTACATTTTGGCAGCTGCATTCCTTGTTCTTGTGGCTTTACCATTGCTGCTCAAGTAAAGGATTCATCCAGGCAGACTACAGCATAAGGTAGCTGCAGAGCCGCAACTCCTTTTGCCACGTGTTACTGTACAGAAGCTAATTAGCCCCACTGAGACTCAGGCTTCAACAGCTTGAGTGCATTTGTGAACTGAGGCTTACCGCTGGGAGACAACCCTTAGCTAGCACAGGCCATAACTCCCGGCACCATGCGCCCATCCCAGTTCACCCAGAGCAGAGGCCAAGTGGGGAAAGGGGAGAATCAAGGTTGTCTTGAGTCCTTGCTATGCTCTTCTTACAAGCCATGGCTTCCTCCTATACACAGCATTTTGTTTATTACTGAGAATATGAAATCATGCTGTGCACCACTCTTTATACAGATAGTGTCAGGGTGTGGTTCAGATATGGCTCCCAGAGCACTGGGAATGAGTTTCTTAAGTTTTTTGGTTGCACCCCATGAGATCACTCTGCCTGCTGAGGATTTCTGGACCCTGTCACCCTTCTGTAGTTAAACAACTGCTCAGACCGCAACCTTGCCACAAAATCCTCTCCCCAGTGCTTCAGCCTATGGGTCTGTCCATGGTCTGCCTTCTCCAGCCATCCCTGGTTTCGAGTGAGCACATCTCTGTGGTTGGCTCTAATAGGCACACACTGTCTCTATGGCAATGAGAGACGGGAAGTGCCTCAGAAAGATGCTGCAGAAGTACTGTGTCTGGCACCAGGAGGAGACAGCAGAATGTGCAGAAGCCTGGAGGGAAATGTTCCCTGCAGGCTTAAGAAAGTGATGTGGCCATAGGATGACATGGATGACATAAGTGACCCAGAGGAGGATAAGCAATGTGTTTCTGTTTTCTTAAGTCAAGCTTTTCTTCCAACTAATGTTTTCATTACCTTTTATTTATAACAGATTAAATTTTAACTATGTAGTACTATAAAAAAGTGTTTATTACATTATCACTCAGCTCTGTCTTCATCAGGCTCCTGTAAACTAGGAAGCGCATCCTTTCCAGCTTTCTAGTGCAGTGTGCTACGTATTTCATTGTAGAGCTGGAAGGGGCGTTATGAAATAACAAGTGCTGCATAAGAGTACTTTCAGGTGCTCTCTGTATTTATGTCAGGGTTTTCCCATTCTGGAAGAACTGCAATTAAAAGGCACTGTATTACCATAAAAACATATTTACCTCAAAACATACCTACTTTTCTGTTTTATGATAGATGACTCCGAAGAGGAAAGCAAAACAAGGTAAAACCCTCTCATTCACTCTTCATTGTTTGTTTCATTTCTAACACCTCCTTCAGACAAGAACAATGACACGGCCTTGTCAGGCTTAGCCTCTCTGTATGGCTGTCAGTTCTCAGGTACCATTACAATCTTGCTTCATATACAGGAGCAAGAGAGGTTATGTTTAAAAACGTACATTTTAATGTGGGGGGAGGATTCGATGTGTTAATAGATGAAGTGCAATAAAGTCTTCAAGCTTTTGCTGTTGATAGAGTCTAACCTACCGGTTGTGATGAAGACAATAGGACAGGGATCATTAGTCATATTTTTACTATTCGCATTCACAATTTTAATCCTGCACGTACTAATTTGCTTTAAAAAAAAAAAAAAAAAAAAAAAAAAAAACAACCCTACCAAGAAGACAAAGACCACCTTTCTATTTAAATCCTAAAAATAAGCCACCTACAAAGGCTCACCTTTAAAATATCAGGAGGCAGATTCATTGTGTAGCTTTTCACTCGCACCAGGGAAAGTAAGAAGTAATGCAGCACATTTGTAAGCCTGTTCACCTTCACTGCATTCCTGCTGCATGCTGCTTCACAGCCATGTATGCTCTACAAATGGGGAATGGGAGAAGGATGAAATAACGGGAAGATAAAGAAGCATATAATCCTAAAGTCACTGGAGAAATCAATTTGTAGGTAATACATTCAAGTTCCATATGTCTATGTAAACAAAAGATCAGGACTTAGCTATAAATCTGCATATGGCACACACAACTTTTTCTGGAATGGCTCCCTCAGAACACACACTGCTGCCCTACTGCTGAGGTTTTCAAAGCCCACAGCTTTTCTAAAAAGGAAAATGTCTGCACCTCACACGTTCCAACTTTGTGTGGGTGTCTAACCGACTCGGTTACCAAAGAAACTAGTTCGTGTTCTCCACCAGTTAAAACTAATATTGCTATTAGAACAAATAATATGAAGGAGAGGGAAAGAGGGGGAAAGAAAAAGAAAAAAAAAAAAAAAAAAAGGAAGAAGAAAAAAAAAGCCATGACTGCACTGCAGATTTGTAACAACCAATTAATGGCCAGAGAGAAATGCCAGAGCCTTTGCCATAGAGCTCTCAGGTCCCCGCTCGGAGCAGAGCAGCCTTTGCTCTCCGTGTATGCGCACACTTCCAACCCAAGCTCACACCGCTGCGTTCATGCACTGCCGCCCTGCCTACATGACGTGCTTTCTGCGGGAGTCAGGGAAAGTTACAGACATCTCCTACTGTTGCCAAGACATTCTGACACTTGCTCAGAGGCACTCGGCGGCTGCTGCTGCTGCTGCTGCTGCTGCTGCTGCTCAGAGACGCTTCGACTTCCCACACCTCGGTGTTGCACCGCGACCCCGCCGAGCTGCCTCAGCCCTCCGTCCCGCTGCTCCGCGCCTCATCTTCCCGCCACTGCTCTGGGAGCCCGAAAGCCCAGTCCCAACCCGGATCCCGAGCTCAACCTTCAGCCACCAAATGGCGCCGCGGCCCCGCGCAGGGCCCTACCTCTACCCCAACCGGCCCCGGCCCGGGCCCGCGGGAGAGCTGCCCAACACCGCCGCCCCGTGGCCGCCGCCGCCCGGCACTGCCCGGTGCTGCCCGTCGGGCCTCCTCGGGGAGTGGGAGCCCTGCTTTCTTTATGAGTACTAATCGAGTTTGGGGTCTTTTATTTTGGTTGTTTGTTTGTTTGTTTTTCCTGATTATCCTCTGCTGCATCTCCAGCGACTGTAAAATTACCTTTTTTTCTTACCTCTAAAAGCTTGATTTTGCCAAACTGTGGCTGCTCCTCACCTCCCGCTCCACACCCCTCTCAGGCTGCAGCCACTTTTACCCCTGCCCAGACTGTGTTAAGCCACTGCCTCACATCAATGACAGAGCGATGAGTGTTACCTTCATTTTCTCTTTTACGCAGAGGCTCTCCCAGCCCTGACAAGAAGACAGCCAACAAATGTCAGGAGCTGAGGCTGTGCTCAGTCTCCTTCTGCAACTCTGATGGGCTCACGGTCAGACTTAGTGGTCTTCCCAACCTTAATGGTTCTATGATTCTCTACCCCAGACAAACACTTTCCTCCTGCGCTTTCACACAGATGGAATCATGCTTCCCAGCTCCCACATGTCAGAGTCCCTAGGCAGTCAGGCACAGCAGGAAAAGGCAAGGACAGAATCTAATTTTTAATCTAATAATCTAACACAACTGCATAGCTCACAAATGCTTCCTCTTCTTTCCCTGATGGCTTCTGCTTTGCTCAGTCACAGCTTCCTTCCAGCATCCATAGCAAGACAGAGGGCCTAGCCTCTGGGGAACAGGCTCATTCCATATGCAACTCACTTTCCCTAATTTTTGTTGATTCTGGGCATCTAATAAGGGGTCAAGACTTAAAAAAAGCAAATGTGTAACCATGCAAGTACAATGTGTGCACACACTGAGGCCAAATTAAGGTCATATTGACTTCTTGAATTAGGTGTCTCTGAACGCTTCAGTGCTTCGCTCTGCAACCTGAACGTTTTTAAACATGTATCTGTACATAAATCCTGGAAGGGGGATATTGGTAAAGCACATGGTCTCCCATCACCCCTGTAAATCCCCGTGTTTCAGAGGGGCCACAGCAGATCTGAATTCCTAATACACAGTTAAGAGGGGAACTTTTCAAGGAATTCCAATGAATCTCTCCCTTTGCAGGGATTGCTGCTCTTCTTCTCTGGCAGTAGAGGAGAGGGAACACAAAGAAGAGGATGCACAGTGGTAGTTACAAAGGTATCTCTGTTCATTTCCCAGTCCTGTAAGCAGTGTGTACCCCAAGCCTGGCATTCACTCCTGGTGTTATATTCTTACCTGGTCCCATTCTCCCTCTGCACCATTATTCCCCAGCAGCTTCCTACAATTTCTGCATTTCCATTCATCTCTTTTCCTTGCCATTCCAGCCAGACTAATTCACCTCCCATGATATCAGAGGAGGATGCACAAAACGTATATAGGTAAACAATCTAAACAATCTCCATGGACTTAGCAGAATTGCCAGGGACCAGAGCAGCCCCTGGCTTCCAAAAAAAGCTATTGCAAAGCCCCACATCGAGGATGCTAAATGCAGTGTAGTTTTAGCAGCCATCTCCTAGGAACCATCTGCTAAGCATGTGCAAATAGTGACTTTTGAGATTATTATGAGTTAGTGAATTTGGGAAGAACTTTACAGGAACAGCAAGAAGAGACTCTAAGTACTACCATGACATAAATATTACAGAATAATGAAATCGTGATTTTAGTCTTAGGAACAAAATTCTTCTCCCATGAACCAAAACGTACATCTGCAGCAGCTTTGAAGAAAAAGAAAAAAAATACTCTTAATGATTTCCTCAAAACTTAACAGTAAATTTCATTGAAATATAAAGCAATCTTTCCTCATATGATATTCCCATGCAGTCAAAATAAAGTGTGTGCTTTCAGGTGCAAAGCCAAACTCAATTAGTATAATACACAATCCAGAGCACATCCTGAATTCTGATCAGAGGCAAGCTGATGATTCATACTGCCATGGTCTGCACGTTCGTATTTGCTAGGAAAGCCAGTGTACGGATTGATAAGGGGTTTTGATCTAAAAATAGGCATGCATGCCATTTTAAACATTTGCCTTAGAAAATTAGGTTTTGACATTCAGTTTTAATTGTGTGTCATCTAACACTGATGGCACTTACCCAGGTAGAACACCAACTCCTTGTTTAAAATGCAAAATAACATGTTACATTCACAGTAATAATACAATTCCGCATTTGTGAATGGAAAGTGCTGTTTGGAATGCAGCTTTCATAGAAAGCACAACCAAAAAAACCCTCTGAAGATCAAATGGATGCTGTACAGCAGGAGAATCCCCTGCTTCTGTTATTACCTCGGGAGCATCAGGAACAATCAGAACATCAAGCCACTCCTGTGAAGGCATGCAAGAGAAACAGGAAGCTATTTTCTTACTTTGCATACACACCTGCTTAAATCTCTAGTACTTCTGAACTGAAAACGTGCTTCATAAGTGCTCTCCATCAATGCCCTATGCATCTCACCTGTTCATAAAATGTACACCTGTGACTTACTGCAGTGGGTTTCTTTCAGCATTGTATGTTTCTTGTTTTGTCATGGAAGCTTTCATTACTTAAAAAGAACACCAGACAGGCTCTTGTCCTACTCTAGCACAGCCTTCAGAAACCTTCAACTGCACACTCTCTGCTTGGCAGCATGGGGTAAGTAAGTAACAGGGCATTTTGAAGTGCTATTGAAGAGCCATGATATGCTTTAGTGACCACATTTAGCATAATGTTAATCAATAATCAATAGCCCATCTCCTGCTTTTAATATATTTTGGTTCGCTTGTTTAGTTTGCTCCTTAAAATTCCTAATTGATCTTCTATTTTCTCTTGAAACTAGAGAGTTCTCAACTTCATTCTTGAGTACTTACAGCAATGCAGAAAAAAAGGCATGTTTGTGGAAAGAACAGCAGCAGCTCAAGACGTGACAGTGAAACAGCACAGAGGTATGGCTAAACTCTTGCCAAGCACTTACCTGGTGCAACTGCCTGGTGTGTGCTGAGAAAGGAGGCTGGGGCAGGGTTGTAACAGTAGTTATATGGGACATGTGTTTTCCTGGGAAGCTGAAAATGGGCTGAGTACAGAGTAATTAAAACTCACTTCCCCTTTACTTTTCATAGGATTATTTGGCTCATTTCAGCACTTAATAACAACTGATAAAGCATAACAAAGGGGATGTGATGAACGATCTTATGAATAAGGTTTCTCTGGTCTGAACACTGTACAGGTCGACACTGCTGCATCCCATCACATTTCCTACATGCTGTTAAATTGCTGATTCTGCTTTCTCCACTCCCAGTGAGCAGCAGCTTATCTCATCCCCATTTTAGAGAAAGAAAGGCATGGGGAGAAGTGGCAAAACCTGCTTCCCGGAGCTTTCAGTCCTTGGTCCATAATTCCACCAGTGCTTGCATTTTGTCCTGTCAGTGATACAGAAAATCTGTGATAGTTTAAAACATAGCTAACCTGATACCAGTTCACACACACACACTGAAAAGCTGAGGAAAAAATACAAGAGATTTTTTTTAAATGTCCTTTACTGAAGGTCTCTTGCTTTATAGCCAACTACGTTGTCAATATGACTCAATATGCAATCTAGATGCAGGTGGACAAACGTGACAGAGCAGCATGAAGAAAATTCTGAGTCAGAGTGCGCTGTCCCAGAGCTGCACATCCGTAACTCATATTTAGATGATTCTCTTTGCTAACAGCTTTAGAGACACAAAGCTGAGCCAAAGGCTATAAAGGGCATCTAAGTCAGAATGCAAAGCATTAACGGGTGAGAGACTGACCAGTGCTGCCTCTACAGCCTGGCTGCTATGCCAGGGACTACCAACAAGCCTGTGATTTCTGTTCTTGTAGGTGAGCTATGGAGCTGTTCTCCATCTCAGTACTAAATGTCTCTGCATTCACAAGTCGCAGACTATTTTACTTTATCAGATGTGTGTGTGGGACACCTAACCTACTCTTGAGCTATATCCTAGAGTCACAGAAGATAGTGCTGGTGGACAGAGACATCACAAGGACACCTCATCCATCCTTCTGCGCCAAAGTGGGATTAGCTATGCTCATGTCACACCTTACCAATTCATTCAGTTGCCTTTAATGTCCTCCAGTAACGGAAAGTCTACACAGTTCTCAAATGACCCAAGTACCCTGCAAAAGATATTAACATCAGAAACTTTTGCTAGTGTATGATGTAAATGTCCTTTATTCACTTATGTCTGCGTGTAAATATTTATTTACATGTACACTCAGATATATGTATACAAGTAAACATGCACTTCCACACATGCCATCCATGTGTATATACATGGTTGCATACACATATATGTGTATATAGGTGTGTATATGCACACATTTACTCCTGAATTTGAAATGAAATGCTATCCTATTCCAATATAGCCATGTGTGTTTTCTTTTGCTTTTACTTGCAACCTACTTGTTTTGCCCAGTTTTATGTGAAGACACATCAACAGAAAAGAAACATTCACACTATTCTTGGAGTTACGCTCTGCCAAAATTCCAGTGTCTCCAGACATATTTACTAAACTCCTAGTTAACGTTTTGTTTTCTACTAAAACTTGCCTCTTTAAAATCAAAGAAGCCTTAATTTTATACACCTGGTGGTGAATTCCTGTTTTCCTAGAATAATTTGTCCCTAAATGATATTTGTTTTTTTCTGTTGGTCTCTCTTGAGTGCTGAATAATGTAATTGTTCTTCTGGTATTGTCAGGGTTGTTCTAATATGAGCTACGTGTTGTGCACACAGGATAGTAACCAAACATATACGCTGCTTCATTGGTCAAAAGACTTTCATCCTAAAGAATACATTGTTTAAGACTATCCTCTGCTTCCTCGGACAAATTCATGTTCCTGACAAAATAGCATTTCCTATTTTTAGGAAGCCGCATCATCCAGTTATCTGCTAAAACTACATTCAATTAACATCAACCAGACTGGGACAGCGAGCAGATTTATTGTGCTGTCTTGTCTGCCTGTTTTATTTCTTAAAACGTAGTATGAAAGCTGTAAATTGACTCGTCTGCTTATATTAGGTGTTACATTTCAGTACATCAGGACCATTTAGACTGCATTTCAAAATAAGAACTTAATCCATCTTTCTGCAAGGAAGGACCTTTCTTTAGATTATTGTTGGCTGTGGTGAAGGAAAGACCCTTTCCTAATGCTGGAGGCAGTGCTGGCAGAGATGTCAGCAGTCACTGTTTTGAAACGAACAGGTGAGAGGCCAGGATTAACAGTCTGGTCAGTCACGAGCATCAGAGAGCCTGGCCAAAAATACAGCCAGAGAATAATGGTCCAAAGGCTTTGGCTTAAGTGAGCCTGCATCTTACAGAATATGGGAGAATCTCACCAAAAGTAGAACGCTGCTTTTGTGCAGCCTATGCCAACATCCAAGGGGACAGAATCATCTTTCCCCTCTACCAAGTTTTCATACAAGCAAAGGAAAAGCACAGGCTCACTGTGACACTACAGTTTTTCAGTCTGTTCATGCTAATGGCTCAACCAGGGATCTCCCATTTTTGCATCATCACTGCCAGCAGCCAGCTAATGGAGCATCTCAGAGACAGACCACAGAGCTGCAGTTCAGCCACACGGGGCACTTCCCTCTTTTTATTACACTCTGTAAAAGATAAGTCACACACGCTTTCTCTTAGCAGTCTTCATGAATCAGCAAAGAGCTGCCGAAGAGTGACCATTAGGGCCCTCGGGAAAGACATGGGTATCAGCTGTCAAAGTACTACTTGGTGATTTACATTTTTTTTTATATGTCTCCGTATCCACTAGGCCAGTGAGGAGCACTTATGCATTTGCATTTTCAGGACAAGCTGCAAAAAGCAGACGTGTTCACGCAGCACCAGGAGGGAGGATTTCTCTCCTTTTAGCTCATGCAAAAAGATCCCTCCTGGTTCCTGTGTCTCCTCCCAAGATCTGCATTAGCAAGTCCAAATAGCGTACATATAGCCTGCCATGGGTGGCAGAACATCAGGACACGCGAGACTGCAATGCCAAAGTGCACATGCAGCCATAGCAGTCCTTCACCGCTACCTCTTCTCACCCTCACCCTTCTGTTCAGTGAACACTGGGGGCTCACAGACACAAGAGGAAGAATTTCAACAAGGCTGATTGTGGTGGTCGCCTGTCTCAGGAGGTAAGGAATCAGCCATCTTGAATTCTGGCAATGAAATCTGTGAGTGCAGATGACAACACACGTGGCCATCCCTTGGCCATGGTTCATTTATTAAATACAAACTATTATTTGCACCAAGACCAACTTACAACTTTCCACGGTGTTTCTGTAACACCCTTTTCAGCATAAGCAAATCCTGTCCCTGTGCTGTACACATCAGCAAAGAGATCAGTACTTCTGGGTAATCTTCCCTCTGCAACAGGATCCAGGCTGGAATTAGGGATACCTTCGACTATGCTCTCCTGTTAACTGCAAATGGACAAAAACCACCAACCAGTTCTGAGGTTCCCTCACCAATCAGCAATGGGAGATTAACTTTGTCATTAACCTTGTCTGTGCCCTCACCAATTTAATTGGTGCTGGCCCAGGTCCCAGGCCTAAGGCCAAGAAATAGCATGCAGAACACAGCTGGGTGATAAGATGAGAATTGCTGTTTTCCCCAGCCACCTTGGGCTGGCCTCTTGGCATTCTGATCCCTTGGCACAAGCAGAATGTTTCAACATGTCATCACCAAGACTTTCTACAGGTACAAATGAACATAATATGGGGAACTTCAGTGAAAAAGGGTTTGTATCCCTTGCAAACCTAGCCAAAGTCTCCTTGGAAATTCTTTCTTTTAGCTCCTTCTCAAAAACAAAGACGACTTTTGTTACCCATCTCCTCACTGTGGGTAACCTTGTTCCAGCTGGAACCTGCATCACACATCACTCATCACTCTGCTGCAAAAATCATTCCCCAGTCACAACACTAAATCCAATGCGCACACTCCTAAAATACCTCCTCTGGTTCCTCAAGCCTAACAGAACAGCACAAAATCCCAATTCTCTCCATACCTCCTGCAGCTATCCCAGCTGCTCTGCAACCTTTCCTTTCCCAGAGGCCCTCCTCGCTCATCTGAAATCACCCATCAGGAACCCCTCCTCCAGCACTTCTCAGCTTTTTCTTGCACGGGAGCCCTTTGGGAAGGGAGGAGGAAGGGGTTAGTAGTGCTAAGTCACAGGGAGCAGCCGAGCATCGGTCTCCTTGCACAGGTCTTGAAAGAGGCGTTCTGCTCTCAGTAGCAGACCTAAACCCTGCGCAAATGCTGTCTCTATGAGTCATGCCTTTCTCCATCTCCCTTTTACACTGTCCCCAAAAGTGGCTGCCCTGAGGCATTCACTTTGAAAGGACATAATCACATTGCCCTCCCCCTCCTTATCCCACTCCCCAGCACCTGCACCTCATTGGATGGTCCTCTCTTCCCATTCTTCTCTCCTTAATTTAGTTTGGGAACTCTCCAGAGCAATGAGACATCATTACCTATTTTGTAAAGCGCCATTCAAAGCTGTAGTAAAGTGGCACACAGACGCGATGATGGAAATCCTGCCCTCCTGCTCCCTGCAGAAGACAGGCACAGCTGAGGGGTGCTCAGCAGAGACAGGGCTGCTCCCTACAGCCCAGGCAGGCCTGCAGACCCCCACCTCAGCATGCTGAGGGCTGTGCTGGGTGCCAGCTCCTCACATTGACTTTGCTGAGGTTGCTGTGGAGGAATGGCTGCCTGCTAAAATAATTAATAGTCCCCTTCATTTTGAGTAATGATAAAAGTCAATTAATGGAGACCAAAAGCAATATGACACTGCCAGTAGCAATGACAAGTGCTCTTTGTGAGCTGCCAATGACAAGGAGCACAAGGCATGACACCCACTGGGTTGGAAGATGGTGAACTGGGAGAACCAGGGGACATCGGTGGGCATAGCCCAGCTCCACCCAGTCAGATGATCCCCTCACTGGCCGTGTCGGAAGCTACGAAACACTGGGTTAGCCTTCAAGCACAACCTTGTTGTGAGGGAAGAAGTGGGTACAATGGCAAGGTGGCTGTCTGTGTGACAATACGATCTCGGGTCAGACACTGTAGAGATGCACAGGGAGGGACGATGTCAGTCAGCCCAGCAGTAACCACACCAGGGAGCCGCTGCTGCTCACACAGCGTAACAGGTGTAACACCCTCAGACTGAAACTTCCCCTTCACCCTCCAGCAGGCAGCACGCAGGGCAGCAGCTGGGACCTCACACCAGCACCGCCGAGTTGACAGCTAAAAGCCGGGGGCAGCTGACGAGCGCCAGGAGCCCCAACAGCCTCATACTCCTTATCTGAAACACACGTTTTCGTCCGCTCTGGTCACTAAGCTCAACATGTGGTTTATAGGGAGATCGCGCCCCGTGCCGGGAGACACAGCCGGCGCCCGGAGCTGCCCGGGGGCTACCGGGGGTCCGGGGTACAGCAGCCCGGGCAAGCGCGGCCCCGCCGCAGGCTCCCGGCCTCCCTAATGGGCATGTGCGGAAGGCGCCGCACATGCCCACTCTGCCGCCTGAGGCCGGGGGCTGCCGGGCAGCGGGGCGCGCCGTCGGGCACCCCGAGGCGGCCGAGGGCGCCCCGTCCGCTCCCGGCGGCGGCTCCGTGGGCGGAG
>NW_024884364.1:41590857-41710988 GCF_019232065.1 Centrocercus urophasianus | reverse complement strand
TTGCGGGGGCCGTGGGGGAGCCGCGGGGGCCCCGGCGCGGCGCTCGCCCTCCTGCGCGCCCTCCGCACTAGGATGTTGCGGCAGGTCTTGCACAGGGGGCTGGGGACGTCCTTCTCCCGGCTCGGCCACTTCGTCGCCAGCCACCCGGTGTTCTTTGCTTCGGCGCCCGTGCTCATCTCCATCCTGCTGGGCGCCAGCTTCAGCCGCTACCAGGTGGAGGAGAGCGTGGAGCACCTCCTGGCCCCCACCCACAGCCTGGCCAAGATCGAGCGGAACCTGGTGGACAGCCTTTTCCCGGTGAACCGCTCCAAGCACCGGCTCTACTCCGACCTGCAGACGCCGGGGCGCTACGGCCGGGTGATCATCACCTCCTTCCGCAAGGCCAACATGCTGGACCAGCACCACACCGATCTCATCCTCAAGGTAACCGCGGCCCCCGCCGCCTCCCGCAACAGTTGGGAAGCGCGCAGGGGGCACCGCACGGCCGGCCCCGCGCTCCTTCCCTGCGCTCGCGTGTGTTTTATCCGAGTTGGGGCGGCTCGGGAAACTCCGACTCAGCGAGCGGCTGGGAACACGGCGAAGGGCAGCACCGAGCCATCTCCCACAGCGAGCGCTGACAGCATCTATCTGCCCGCGGCGCGGAGCGGGACGTTCCCGCAGCGCGTGCGGGAGCGCTGCGCCGCGGTGTCGGAGCGGGGAGGACGGGAGCGAATGTGTGCCGGGGAGGGTCGAGCTCACCGGGCAGGGCTCGGGTGGTGCGCATAGCCCAGAGGTGTGGCAGGCTCACCCCCGCGTCCGCTCTGTTGCTGTACGGTGTATGGAAAGCCCGGGGGCTCGGTACCGCTTGTCTCCCCTGTGTCGGGCTATCACACCGCGCAGAACCAGGGTAAATTCTGTTCAGCGGCTCCGGGGAGTGTCCCTTCCCTAGCGAGAACATCGGTGCAGATAGCGCGTGTAGGCACTTTGGGGAGATGCGCCCCTCGCTAAGCACGGCAATAACTGTTACAGTGGGCTCGTGGGTGTTTTATTCCAACTGTAGCCATGTAAAGAGCTATAGTGCAGTGCCCCTCCGTGTGCTCCGTTTCCTTTTTTCTCTGTATTGCCCAGTAGCGCTGGACACACCGCGCTGCCGAGTGCAGCCACAGAAATGTATGTCACCGCCGAGTGAGAAAACTCCAGAGGCGGTTTTCATTCCTTCATTTCCTTGTGCCGTGGATTGCATCCGCATCCAGCGCACACAGTTACTCAGTCATAAGGTAATGATGGCAATGGATTTTTTTTCTCTGCGCTGCTGCTTTCTCTGGAGATCTGTGGTTCTATCGATAGCACAGTGGCACACAAATAAATGCTACGCTGAAGCTCTCCACGAGCAAACTTCTGCGTCAGATTTATCATATCAGCCAAAGAGCCATAACTTAGAAAGTTGTCAGCATTTAACGCTGCCTCATTTTTTAACAGACAGAATTTGCCAACAGAATGATTATTTCTTATTTGGTGAGATAATGAACACCATTGCTGTTTGCCTGTTTACTCATACCGTTAATCTGACATTGTCAGGCATCTTTGATGCATTATTTCCAACTCCTTACTTATCTAATTAATCCCAGCTTGCCTTCTGCAGAAAAAATCCCATCACTTGTCCCAGTTGTGTTTTTTGTCTGGTGCAGCCTGAGGTGCCCAGCAGGTCAGCACAGCCATCCGGGAAAGAGAGCTCCTGGCTCCCCATGTCACCGTGCCGGCTGCGACGCAGGGCCATATCGTTCTGTGTCAGCAAGGCTCACCAAGAGGAGGAGGCAGAGAGAGAGGGGCCATCAAAGCTCTCCTACACACGTATCCATATGTGGGGGGCAGAAGGGAGCAAAACCATCTAAAAAAATTCCCTCAGGCCCCAGGGCAAAGCCATGCCCCTCTAGATGCTGCGCATCAGTGTCATCCCACCTGTAAGTGGTATTACACTGCTCACCTCCCCTTTCCTGGGGGAGCGTTGCCTTCCCAAGGAAGAGCTTTTCTGGGCTCCCTTGCCAGGCAGGGAGTGCCTAGCGCTGCTATTGCTGCCCTGGTCTCATGGAGGGGAAAGAGATGTTCTCTGTCTGCGGCAGAGAAAGAAGTGAGCTTCCATTATCATCCCCTTGGTAAAAGGATATGAAGTTTTGGGGTCTGAACAGCTGAAACTTAGTGGTACTGTCAAAAGTTAGTCACTATAATACCCTAATTAATTCATTCATTATTGTGGTAAGTTCTTCGGTGGCTTCTCTGAAGTGCTGTGGTTAGCGCAGTGCAGTTCTGACAGGCATGCTTCAGCCCAAGAAGCTCCAGGTGCCACAGCTACGCAGCACCCTGCCAGCTGGTTGGCTGTGGTGGTGAAGGGACCAGCCCCGTACCCAAACCCCAGGCATGTGCCCCAAACTGGAGCTGACAGCCCGTGTGTGCCAGTTGGCCTCCTTGGGTGTGCTAGCGGCTCCGTGCAAGACTCTGCTCTCATTAGCAGGGAAACATGTGACTGCCTTCTTGTAATAGCTTTGATTAAATTGGGTAAATGTCCATCCATAATTCCCATAACTCTCCCCATAAATGCTTGAACTGTTTTTGTGCCTGCCATCCATCGTGTTTCCAGGTGGTGTGGTCGTCTGTAGAAGAGAGACAGGGGCATTGAACAGATAATCCAACTAAAGCCTCTGGAGAGTCTTGGTGGACAAGAGATGATCCTGAAGCTGAGAGATACTAGAGGGAAGTGATGAAATAGTGCTCTACAGCTGGGCACAAGGTACTAGCTGTCAGTGTGTAGGGCCTCTTTCTTCTTCAAGATTTCACTCTGTCAAAAGAAAGAAAGATTGGAAGCACTGATACCCAACTGAAGAAGTGCTTATCCCTGTATTTCCAAGTATTTGGAGAAACAAAAATAATTTGGATTTTTGGTGTGCATCGTCCTGCAGAAGTTCGGAAGATTGTATCGTTTCAGTACAACTCATAGAAGCCTAGAATCCAGTCTGAAAAGAGTCAAAGAGCAGCCCCCTACCAGGTCATTGCCTTAATTCTACTTGCAGCTAGAAACTTGGCAGGTTCAGGACATGCAGGCTCGCAGGAAATGCGGACCTAACCAGGTGTTTTGAACCCTTGAAAGTACATCCTGACTAAGTCAGGATTTGAGACACCCATCGTTTTGAGCCTCTTCATTCCTCCATATTTACAGTGAGTTAACTGCATTATTCTACAATCTAATTTAGTTTTCTTATGAAAGCTTCCTTTTTTTTTTCCAGAATATCCTGTCTTCCACTTTTATTATTGTTCATTACATTAACACAGTACTTTTCTTTTTTTTTTTTTTTTTTTGCCAGTGACTCTATTTAAGATGCACAGATGAAAAGGAAATGAAAATGTGACATTCCATACTGAAAGGGATTGTATTTACAGTTTGCCTGTATGAAAGTCTGTAGATGAAGGTTTATTTCTTAAAGAAACCTGTCCTGACTACAGAGTTTCAGACTCTGGTTATTGCCTCTTTCCTATGAACTGGCCATCAGTGGGTATAGTTAGCTGGTTAAATACCTAGTGGCACATGCAAGTGAATACTGAAATTAGACATTCACGTACAAGGACACATTTATTTAAGTGCTGCATAACTTGTGATTGTTGCAAAACAAGACAGCTGAACTCTAAATTTTTGCAGACCTCATACTTGTTTGGATTTCTTTTCCTCCCTCTGCCCTTAATTGCTGTGTCTGTGCCCATGTGTGCCTGCACACTCTGTCCACAGCCTGCCCGGATTTCCCCATTTATTTTCTGTGTGTGAGGAAACTCGTGGAGGAAACAGCTATGTTTATGTTCCCATGTTTGTGTTATCTCTAATTGTTTTCAGTACCAACATGGCATGCTGAAGCTATTGTTTCAGTGCTGGCTGTAGCAGAACTGAGGGTTGGGTCTGGTGCAGCTCTGACTAGCGTAAGCACCCAACCCTGCATTTCAAAACTTCGCTACTTCTGAATGCTTGGATGCAGACAGCCAGCTGCAGATCTAGCAATGGATAAGTAGTCTCCACCTTCTCTGCATAGCTCCCGCGCTAACGGCGCTTCTAAAGGAATTGCCAGCAGAACAAATAATGAATTCTGCCACAAAAATTAAAGGATGAAGTCATGTCTTCAGAGCAAGGCTGTAAGATGAGGGGAAGAGTCCTAATACAAGAAAAACAAGGGTGTGAAAGCAGCAGAAGTGCAAGCCTGTTGTCATAGCAGCACAATGCTGCAGGGCTAAAACGTATCTTATGCGAAAACAGATGAGAATTAAGATACACAGGTGAGATCTGGGCGCAGCCAGGGAAGAAGGACGGCCAGCAGCATGCTGCAGACGGGCAGCCGCCAGACATGTGGTCATCACGCCAGGTTCTGCCTCCTGTGGCACAGTGCTTGAGGGGACAGAACCTCTTGGGGGGATGTCATGCTCCAGAGGAGGGCCCAGGGGTCAGGGATGCCACACAACGTGGACACCAAGGCCTGCCCACTGGTGTCCAAGTGGTGTTGCAGGAGTGCAGCTGGCTAATGTGACCATGCAGAGGATTCCTGACTAAGTGACCTGAAAAACAGCCTTGACGTTGGGGTGTGTAGGACAACCCCCTCACTCCTGCTCAGGCAGAGAATCAGGAGCAGATACATTGATGAACATGAAGTAAGAGCCATCTGCCATACCTCAGCTGAGGAGCCCTTCGTGAGGGTGGGCCACTGCATCATCTGCCCCCCAAGAGGTGCTGCAAGGACAGAGAGAAGACAAGCTGATGTGTGATCAGCAGCAAGAGTGAAGTCTTCCTCTCCGTGCCAAACAATGAGAAGTGGATTTCAGAGCCCGTGGCCAGGCTCCACGTAAGGAGCCCACTTGTGCTGCTCACTTGTCACAGCCTCCAGTAGCAGTCTAAAGAATTCCTCTTAGTGAAACAAATCCAGGTAAACTTGCCATGCTGCTGATCAGAATTAAGATCACATTCATTAGGAAAGCTTCTCCACTTCAGAGTAGAAATGTCTTCGCTCGCAATTACCAAGTGGATAGTCAGGAATATGTACATATACGTGTATCTGCCAGCATACACATTTGAGCAACAGCAGTTGCCCCTCAGTTGATGCTTTGTGCTTTGAACAATTTTAGATTTTAATTACATGAAGATTGTTTGGAGAAGATACAATCCAAGTGTTTTAGGCAGCTAGAAAATTAGTTGTAAAAATACATCACTTCCGTAATTATTATCTTAGCATATTTACAGGAAATCTGATGGTAAGACTGCTGGAAAAGGAGTCCAGCTACAATTTCTGATGTGTTCTTCAAGCTGTTAGGATCAGCAAGCCTATTCCCTTGGCAGTGCATGCAGCCCCCATCCTTGGTTAGGAGGTTGCTGGCACCAGCAACCTCTGAAGCCCTGATTTAATTGCTGAAGGCCATGAATTTGTTGACAGATATCACTGGACCCAAGTGCCCAGGCTGGCCCCGAGGCCTGGCCCTTCTTAGAAGTTCCTTGCCTTCCCTGTCCACATTTCCTTCTGGTTAAAATACGTTCCTAGTAGTTTAATTCTGCCTGTGTCTGCACAGTTTTGTCTTCTGTAAAGCTCTGTCAGTCTTTTCTCTCATGTAAACCTTTTGCTTTTTCACTGAGGCGGCCTCTCAAAGTGAATAAAAAAGCACTCTGCAAAGGTAGGACATGACAAAGATTACTGAGATAGTAGAGAAAGTGATGAAATTTATGGCAGTCCAAGAAAAGTTTTTTCCTCTCTTCATTTTCCTTGGCACAAGTACCCCATAAAAATTATCAAGAGTGAGCCAGCTTTGCATGAGAGTGAAGCCTGTATAGAGAACCACTGTTTCAAACCAGAAAGCAGTTCAGAGCTCAAATCAGAGCTGGGATTTTAAGTAGTAATACATAATGAGTTCACTCGTTACTTTATTTCTGAGCCATCTCAGGCCTTCGTCCACACCATGTGATCAGTGAAAACTGAGGTTCTTGAAAAACACCACTTCAGGAGCCACTGATGCTCTAGGAAACCACAGATTTGGTAAAAATGACAAAAAAAAATAATAAGTTGGCAACACCGAAAAAGGTGAAGCTCGTATTTAGTTTTAACCATCAGACAAAGACTGAAGGAATCAAATGTTAGCAAAGGCAATGTAATACGGCATGGCAAAGATCTTACTCCCATGAGTAAAACATGACTCCGTGTGCCAGCTCATTTGCAATAGGGGAAGACATACGTATATCTCACTAGTTTTATCTAGTTGGCCATTCATCAACTATATGTCAAGTAACAAAGCGTGTTCAGGTCCTTATGATGAGTAATATCACCTATAAAACACTGCACAGCACTGCTCCACAGAAAAGCCAGACAAACCTTCTCACAGGCTGTATGACAAGCACAGGCTAGCTATGTGTACCCTTCATGCTGCAGCTGGTGGCAGACTCAGCTCCCAGGGTCAGGCTGTCCTTCCACAAGTGAGAAATGGAATGAGAAACAGAGTAGTAGGGAGCTGGCACAGCTGCCCAGAGAAGCTGTGGTGCCCATCCCTGGAGGTGCTCAAGGCCAGGTTGGATGGGGCCCTGGGCAGCTGAGCTGGTGGGCAGCAGCCCTGCCCACGGCAGGGGTTGGGGCTGGGTGGCTTTGGAGTCCCTTCCAATCTAAGCCATTCTATGATTCTGTGAAGTGGGAGCTTGATGAAGCTGACACATTTACAGGTCTCACCCACAGTCTCCATGCAGGCTGCGTGGAGGTCTGTGGTGAACCCTCTGATAGTCCCTGCCACCCTGGACTGCACAGATGAGGAGCTGGGCCTTCATGGGCTTTCATTAGGCTAGCAGATGGCAAAACATAGCCATAGAGGGTTTCTGGGATCAGAGCATTTTGCAGGTGAATCGGCAGTTTCTGAGCCCTCCCTGCTGTGACAGGATCTGTGTCTTGTAGGAAGGTTCTTATAGTCTGAGCAAGCCATCAAACCCTGGCAGCAGACGCTTGCTTCTGCATTACAAAAAGGACTTCTATGCAAAGTGGTGGAGCTAGAGGTCTTCCTCTTCCCTTCATGTGGCTCCTTGGATCTTCTTCATGGACTGAGGAGAAAAAGCAGTATCCTGGCACCCCACCAGGCCCACAAGCCTCACCTGCTGCTGCTTGCAGGGGGGGATTTGTCTCCCTGTTGGAGCCACCTTTACTCCATTTGAAGTGAGCAGATCAGCAAGCATGGGGCTTAAAGGCCAGGACAAAGGTGTTTCTGTTGAAACATGGAGAGAGAGGGATATAAGTTGTTCTGCTGAGAGATTTAGACTGGATGTAAGGATAAAGTTTTTTACAATAAGGGTAGTGAAGTACTGGCACAGCTTACCCAGAGAGGTGGTGGATGTTCTGTACCTGGAAACACTCAAGGTAAGGCTGAAAAGGGCTCTGAGCTCCCTGACCTAGCTGTAGGTGTCCCTGTTCATTGCAGGGGAGTTGACCTTTAAATGTCCCTTCCAACTCAAACCATTCTATGACTATATGAGTCTATGATTGTATGACTGAGCACTTTCAGCCAAAAGCAGCGCGTGAGGCCGTGGCCAGCAAGCTCCAGCAGTGCTGCACAGCCCTCGTGCTGCAGCACTCCAGCAGCATTCCCAGGAGGAGAGCTGCCTCCCA
This sequence comes from Centrocercus urophasianus, assembly GCF_019232065.1. Classification (NCBI taxonomy): domain Eukaryota; kingdom Metazoa; phylum Chordata; class Aves; order Galliformes; family Phasianidae; genus Centrocercus; species Centrocercus urophasianus. The sequence continues at coordinate 41,703,354 of NW_024884364.1, read as the reverse complement.
GGTCACTTGCATTGCTTGCTAACCAAACGGTCTGTGAGTGATGAGCAAGCAGTACGTGTCTCCCTTCAAGGAAAGCTATTCAGGCAGCCTTTGATATTCTTTTAGCTCTCCATCTCTACTAATAGGATCAGCAAGGATAAGAAAACAGTTGGGTAAATGAGAATCTGGTGGATTTATTTAGGATATAGTTCCCTGCTGTTCAGAGCTGAGCATGATGACGTTGTTTCTATCAGGGCAATCCATCCTACTGCTGCTGGCAGACCCAGGCTTCTGGCTGCCCTGTTGCTGTGTCAGGATAGGAGCAGTGTGGGGCCCTGAGCCCAAAATCATTGTGCCCAAGGAGCAACAAGTATTCAGCCTTCCATCGAAGATGTTACAGCAGCTGTGACAGCTGAATTTATTTTATAACCTAAATATTAAAAGAAAGTGGTTCAGATGTAAAAGGAAGCAAATGCAGCAGGGAGGAAGGGTAGGTAAATAGCAGCACACACTGTTTGAAAACTGTGTGACAGTTCCCTTTCTCTGTTTTGTGTGACTTGATGGATCCTTTCTGAAGTAGTTGTACTGTTAATCCAGTACGAGCAGTAAATTCCTTTTGTTGCTCCTAGTTGTCCTCAGCTGCACTTCTCTATATGACATCTGGCTTTACAACTGTTGTCAATGAAATACATACAGCAACTGCCATTGTAAACAAATTAAAATCAGATGTCTGTCTTTGATTCAGTAAGCCAGAGAGCATTTTCCCCAACCATACCTTTGAATTCAATGCTCTAAAACAGCTCTTGAAGAACTTTTCAAAAGCAAGCAGGAAAGATGGGAAGAATTCCCAATGCAGGATCATTTCTCTGGCACTTTCTTGCAAATCTCTTTATTATGGTTTTAGAAGATAGGTTGTGCAAGAACCCCTAATCTGTCACACAGAAAGTTACTTGTTCTCCCACCAAGATGGAGAATTTCTTTCTCACCATGATAAGGTCCTGTGTTCTCCCAGTGCCATGAAAAGGTTCATTAGTTCGGTTCATTTCTCAAATCTGTCTTTCTAATGTCAGTACTGAACTGTTCTTGTGTAGAAAATAAAAACTGCTCAAGTGTGTAAAAAACACACCTCCAAACTGCTGGAGAAACGCTGAGATTATAAGAACTTTGTATTTTTGCAGATATAACATCATATCAACCTGAGGAATGGAGGTGGCTTGATTAAATTTATACTCCATCACAGACAGTACAATGTAACTGTAAAATAATCAGATTGATAGTATCATCCAAATGGCATTGGTTTTATTTTTCTGCAAATAGGTCTGAAATGGCACAGAAATGTCTCTACAACCATTTGAGTTCTACAGGATTTTAGCCCTGAGTATTAGACGTGTCATCTGTTGTCACCAGACAAGTATATGAGCTGTGCTGCTGTGCCATGTGCTATCTGCTGCTTTATAATCAGCATTTCTCTTCAGAAAAAACTAGTTCCATTAGATGTCACTTAATCCCAGCCTCTACTGGGTGCAGCAACCTACTGTCCTCCTTGGGAAACTGTATGCGGTTACAAAACAAGAAATTGTGTCCCCTTAGCCCATCCTTTTTGTCTTGCTCAAAATCTTAAGGCAGAAAGTGGCCATTCCCCTCTCTAGAGACAAGCTGAATGTGGGCTGGCAGCCTCAGGTGATGCCAGCACTGGACAGCAGAAGCAGTGATGTGTGGGGGTCCCAGCATTGAGGTTCAGATGTCCCCACACCCACTGCAGGACAGCAGAGGACACTCAGCCACTGGGGCTCAACTTGGTGGGAGGAGAGGTGGTCCTGGCCTTGGCAGCACCCTTATGGGAGGTATTGGTGTCCTTTGCACAGTGAACACAGCACATCAAGAGTTGCATGGTGACAGTAATGATTCAAGGTATTTCATAAGGAAAATACCCCCAAACCAGCTTGTACTTTGCTGAGACTCCTTACATTAGCAAGCTCAGTGCTCTACTACTGAAAAATACTGCAACCCCACTTGTTAGCGCTCTTCCCTTAATGTCTTTTAGATGTCATGTTTCTTCTGCATTAATTAAAATGGATTTAGAAGGGGTTGTACGATTTTTCTGTACTTTGTCAGAAGAGAGCATAATCTTTCTGCCCTTTCGATGCTCCAAAATAACTGAATGTGCTTTGGATCAGAGCTCATGGAAAATTTCAGCAGGATGCAAAGCGACTTTTAAAGGAGGGCTGCATTAAAAGCTGCCCGAAAGCAAACAATAAGCAGGGATAGCCCACAGGCTCTAAAATGAAGGCTTCCTCTGATAAACAGAGAGGAGAACAGTGGTGACTGTTCTGTGACTTCTTGCTCTCGGGTAGGCAGAGGGATTGATGGGGTCGAGCTGGAGACAAAAAGTGGATGGCTTAACCAGTGCCAGCTCCAGGTGCTGATGATCCTGGCCCTCCTCTGCGGGCTGCATCCCAGCTTCCTCCCGCAGCCTGGGGGTCACCAGCGTGACGACATCCCCTGTGCCAGCCAGGCTGTCCCTGCCATCCTACCTGCCCACGATACCAGCAAGGGACGCAGGAGAGTGATGCTGCTATTTTAATGCATGCTTCTTTTTTGTGCTGAGTTTGCTGTGAGTACCGCAGCCACCAGAACGCTCGCTGCTCTTGTCTGGCTGGAATAGGAGAGGGACGGAGGCTGCGAGCCGCTGTTTTGCTCTGGCTGCTGCCGAGCGGGATGAACTGATGAATAACGTCTGTGATTTCTCTTTCCCTTGTAGTTGCACTCTGCTGTGACCAGGATCCAAGTGCAAAGACCTGGTTTCAATTACACGTTTGCCCATATATGTATCCTGAACAATGACAAGACATGCATAGTGGACGACATAGTGCATGTGCTGGAGGAATTAAAGGCTGCTCGTTCTTCTAATCGAACTAATTTTGCAATCACTTATCCGATTACTCACTTAAAGGATGGCAGGGAAGTGTATAATGGGCATCAACTTGGTGGGGTTACTGTGCACAGCAAAGACCGGGTGAAGTCTGCAGAAGCCATTCAGCTCACCTACTACTTGCAGGCAATCAACTCCTTGAATGACATGGTGGCAGAAAAGTGGGAATCCATTTTTTGTGACACTGTTGAACTTTTCCAGAAATCCAACAGGAAAGTCAAAATGTATCCTTTTACTTCTTCTTCGCTGAAGGAGGATTTCCAGAAGACGAGCAGGGTGTCAGAACGCTACCTGATCACAAGCTTGGTCCTTGTGGTCACCTTGGCCATTCTCTGCTGCTCCATGCAGGATTGTGTCCGCAGCAAACCCTGGCTTGGCCTGCTGGGATTGCTGACCGTGACCCTTGCCACCCTGACTGCAGCCGGGATCATCAATCTCACTGGTGGGAAATACAATTCCACCTTCCTGGGGATCCCCTTCGTCATGTTAGGTAACTATCTCCTACTCTCTCTTTTGTGTGTTTGTGCCTCCCTGACGCCTTTCCCAGCCGGCGGAGAAGCAGCACTGCATGACTCCCAGTATCTGCTCCCTGTAACGCTGCCCCGTGCCAAATCCGCACCGCCTCATTTCCTAAACAGCTTGTGCCGTGCCCGGACGTTGCGATTATTTCTGGGTTTCTGCTGTATGGCGCAGTGCCCACGTGGTGGTGAGGACCAAGTACGTGCTGCTGCCATGCGCGGTGCAAGGAGCCCTGCTGCTGTTGCTCTGTGTTTCAGTGGCCAGCTTTAGGAGACCTGCGTGTGGCTCTCTTGCTGGACTGGCCGTATCGGCTGCCCTGACAAATAAAGGGCGGATGGAGAGCTCGCTCCTTGGCAGAGCAGAGCGGTGGAGGGCAGGAGCTCCTTGTGCGTTGTGCTGCAGCCCCTTGCCGTGCTGCGGGATCTTTTCTGGAGGATGGGGAGGAGGGCAGGAGGAGGACAGGCAGCTCCCAAGCTGCAATCTCATGCCTTTGTGTTGGTGCCAGTGGTTCAGGATGTTTGCCCTCCAACCAGACAGGCAGGGGGTTCCCAAGGGGCAGAAGGGGCTTTGGGGATCTCACAGCCTTTGTGTTTGTGTTTGGTTCATGAGCAGCGTGAAAAGCTCCACGTGCCGTAGGTGTTTAATGTGCCCTCGTTCCCAGCATTGTTCATTGGTGGAGAATAATACATGCATTGATTTGATCACAGCTTTCCCAGCTGAAAATCAGTGCTCAGGAATACTTCAGATTTCAAGAGTAAGAGTGCCTTTGCTGACTTAGCTGCATCATGTGGTGATACATCGCGTTTCAGCACAGCTGTTTTTATACTGAGCGCCAGGTTCCTGTGCCATGCCCGTGCTGTATCTGTGGTATTGTTGCACTTTAATTAAAGACTATGCTTCAGTGCCTCACACTACCAGCTAATGTGCAGAATGTATTTGGTGACAAAGAGAGTTCAGCTGCATTGCATCGGCTGCATTGTGTCACTCCTGTTTTCAGGTGATATCTGTGTAAATTAAACTGCCTCATAATCTAGAGGAGAAACAGCACAAGGAGTCAGAGTTGAAGGCTTTCTGACCCAGATCTTTGTTTTGTTTTATGGGTTCTTATGTTTATGCATGTGTTAGAAAAATCTCTTTCTCAAAGTAAGTAGTCTGTGTAAGCTACGAAAGAGTGGCCATAGCAGGAAAACAGTTTGAAGTACAGCCTCTGAAAGGAAAGTGCCTGGGGAAGGTTACTTTGAAATATGAGATATTACCTCTTTTCAGGGAGCAAGGCTGCTGCTTTCCAGGGCAGCCTTTCAAATCATGAGTTCACTAATAGTGGCTACACTGAGATTTGGAATCCTTAAATATTACAGATCATTATGAAAAATCTGGTTGTGCTTAGTGAGTTTCAGGTGCACAGCTCAGCTCTCACTGTGAGCAAGCCAGGGCAGAGCAGTGTGTTCATGGGAATCTCACATGCTTCCCTGGCTTCATTGAGGTTGGGAGTTTTTAATGAGAACTGCTTTAAAACAGTAATAGCTGGAAAGGCATGACTTTTCTTTCTTTTTTTTTTTTTTTTTTTTTTTGTTATTTTTTTCTGCTGCAGTAAAACAACAAGATTCATCATGAATTTCAAAATGTGCTTCATTCCTATACATCACTTTGCTTGCAGAGGATGGTTTAGCTCAAGGTAGCTGAAGGCTGGAGACACAAACCACTTTCCATTATAGCTGGCTGAACTACTTCCACTTAATTTCAGTGACCATCAGATTAGATCATAGATTAACTGACCTTTAGAAAGCTAAAGGATTTCTGGCTAACAGTGTAGTCCCATAGCTATTACTCATAATCTCATGGCTAAAAGCAGAAATTAGATAGAAAAAATGCTTACGCTGGACACATTTCAGGCAAGGCCCCTCTTCTAGTATAAATCATTAATGAAGTTTCCCTGGTTTGTAGCAGCTGAGGATTTTTAACTTTCCATCAGCACTGTGAGTTGAGGGGGCTCCCCAGACATGGTCTGACCTCTGCTGCAGGACAACATCACGTCTTCCCCAGCTCTGTCTCCTTGGAGCGTTTCCCGCTGTCGCTCACTGTGCCACCTCTGCAGCATTGGCATCACGTCTAACCCGAATTCCCCTTTTGCAGCTCAGCTGCCCTTATTCATCCACAGCATCTGGAAAACCACATATTTTCTTTTTCTTGACATATTTGGGAACACTCCCAGTTGTGCAGTCCTCTTCTGTTCCATCCCGGCTTCCCTCAGGTGGTTCTTCCTGGCCTTACAGCAAACTCATTGCTCTTGGCTGCTCCACATCCTCTGTGGAGTGCGGTGCCTGGAGCTGGGCGCAGGATTTGGGCTGCAGCTTTCAGCACCAAGCAAAGCGAGAGGATTATTTCACACATCTCACATATGGCACTCCTGTTCATATATCCCTACATGACATTCATTTTTTGCAGCAATCTGAAGTGGTTGGCACTCGGTTTGTTGCATGCGGTAATTCACCAGCCATGCATGCTGCTTTCTGCCGTGTTTGCACAGCCGATTGTTCCAGCACGAGGTTTACCCTTGTCCTTGCTGGACGTCTCATTTATGTCACACCACTGCTCCTGTTTGCTAAGTTCACCCTGATGTCATCAGTGCTGTTCCAAGATACGTTCACTGAAGATGGTCGGCAATGTTTTGCAATTACCCACTTTCTCATATTTTCAGGAATTCCTTTCGGAATAGCTCGGGTTGTTTGTCCAGTCATAAGTTTGTGTTAATCATTTAGACAGTATGGCCACAGAACCCTCGGTTCGGTGCGCTCTGTAATGCTCATTTTTACCCATCATGTTTCCCTTAGCATCCCTCAGCACCAGCCATTTCCAAGAACAAGCAATCTGCAGGGAAGGGTGCCAGCCTCTGTGTGTGTTCGTCCTTAACTTCAGCACCACTGGGACAATTACAAGTACTGAAATTAGCACAGCTGAGCAAGCTGCACTCCCAAGCTCTGACAGTGTGAGCAGGCAGAAACATCTTTTGCTTTCCCCACCTGTGAAATACAACATACTACTTTAAACCTCCTGTGCTTTGGATTTAATCACCTTCAGTGTACTGTCTCCTAATTTATTTTCCTCTTTAATTAAGGCAGATTACTCATTGAGTTGTGGTAACGCAAGCACCAATGCCTGCCTGTACCCAGGGCCAATGCCTGTACTGGATTTCTCCTGCAAGGAGGCCAGCAGGCTGCATGCTGCCTGCAGCCTCCCTCTTCTCCAGGGAAGGCTCAGTAGGTCTGGTGGGGATCTTCTCATCAGCTTGGCAGGCTCCCACCATTCATCTGGGCGTATTTAGAGTGAGTGTATGCCTTGCCGATTCCGTGGAGCTGCTGCCACCTGCACTTAGCAGAGTCGTGTAAAGGCAGAGGTACTCACATGCCTGGTTCAGATGGAATACTTGGCTGCAGTAAGTCTGTCCACTTTTGACCCTAAGAATTATATACCAAAAGAACAAATTCTTCCTAATTCAGACGAATTGAAAATAGTCAAGTTGTTGTGCTAGCTGAAAAGCAGAAACAAAATTCTGATTTCCTGCTGCTCGTTCCACTGAAATCTACAGATGTTTGGTCTGGCACAGATGCTAATGTATTCATTGCAAGTTTTCCTTTATGCATTAAATATTGTTTAATAACCGCCAATCCTATAAAAATACCAGTTTCCTCAAAAAAAAAAAAAAAAAGCCACAAAACAAGGCACAGAACAAGCAGCAGGGCTGGCTGAGTGAGATTCTGGCCTGAGTTTCTTACCTCCTGCAGGTGCAGCACAACACTAGACATGGGGGCTCAGAAGCAAACTGCACGCTGCTCTTTGTCCTTAAGGGGATACCCACAGGGGAGGGACACAGCTTTTCCCCGCCACCAGCTGGGTGGCAGGGCTCAGTTCTGTAGAGTGGTTGGTGGTGCCAGGCACTGCCAAATAGGGGAGAGACACAGGGCTGGCTCCACACGCTTATATTTAGCCTCGGGTCTGAGGTGGAACTGGCACGGGAAACCCAGCTAGCAGTTAGGAGAGCAGCTTGAGTTTGAAGCTTTCTGTAAACTGAAGGGGAACAAGCCTGGTGCCAAAGCTAACATAACAGGGAGGGACTCTCTTACTGTATCCCTCACTCCGAGCTCCTGTGTCATGGCACCCACGGCAGCTCCTGCAGTGTGGTTACAGCTTCTGGATACTGGGTTGGAGGGAGCACAGGGGCAGGACTGTTTGCTGAGGGCTTTGCACTGGAGCCGTGGAGATGCTGGAGGCTGGACAGCAAAGGTCAAAGGGAGAAAAGGACTGGAGCAGCCAGTGCGCAGTCCCTGGGGAATGCAAGTGCTGCAGAGCTGGGCCAGATGGGCTCAGGGTCCCTATCAGTTTGCAAGGTACCAGCCTCACTAGGGAGCTGTGACATATGCCAGATTTGTAAGCCCTAAAAGCATTCATTATCTCCCCTATCAAGCACCCATGTGTTTGCTATATTCAATAAAACCAAAGTGTCAACTTTGGTTACATATAAAGATTTACAAAGAGAAAGAAACATCTCCTGAGGTACCCTTCAGTCCACACGTAAAGGTAACAGACACACAAATGTTTGACTTTGTATAACATTTTTCCACCGTTTTCTCTGCTGTCAGCTAATAAAAATGTGAAGTGTACTGAGTCTCTCTTGTCTTTATTCCCTGCACTGAGCTCTCTCACTTCTCTTGCCAACCTAACCCTCCAACCCTGCCTGCTGGGGGAAATCTGCTCTTCTCATCTGGACATCACCCTATGCCCCTCATCCCATTCTCCTCTCCCTCATCTCAGTTGCATTTTGGGGCAGCCCCCGAAGCAGATATCACCCATCTTCTCATTCTGGGTGCAGCACTCTCTTCCCTTATCCCAGCACTGCTCTGAGGGTATTTTGTTCTTCCCCAGCTTTCTTTGTCTTTTTCTCCTTGGCCATAGCTGTATCCACTGCTCCAGCCCTTTTCTCAGTGTTCCTCAATAGCATCCTTAGTTCCCAAATAGTTTCCCACAATACCCTGCAGTAAGATTGCTGCTGCTTCAGTTTTCCCAGTGATTTCCACTGTTCCCTTGCATATTTTGCAGTGCCAAAGGCTCCAGGGACACCCTGGAAGCACACTGTCGTGGGTTTTTTTTTGTCACTCCATCTGCTCAGCCTTCCCAATTCAATCCTGCTCTGCTCAGTTATGTTCCTAATCAGTTTTTTTTGTTCCTCGCTTCTCTGAGCAGCCAAGCATCTTCTGCAGTCCCCCAGCCATCTCCTGGAGGGGAAGGCCCCTGGTGCAGCCCTTCTCCCTTTGGCTACTACAGTCTTCTCACCCAAACTATGGCTCTGAACCCACAGGCAGGTAGAAGAACCACCTCCTTCACCTGCTGGGCTCTCTCAATCCAGTTCTCCTCCTGACAGATCTGTTGCTCTAAATCCATTGAGGAACCTGAATACCAACGAGCCACAGAGGCATGGAAAGGAGGTTTAAAATACACACAGTAACAGTGTTTTAGACACTGTCATGACAACTCTTCTCTTGAGCAGTGCAAAAACTGCATGTGAAGCCAGTCAAGTGTGATAGCAGTACAGCGAGCATGCACCCATGTTCCCTTTTCACCACCACAGATACCAGTGAAGTCTTCACATGTGCATGGGCTCCTTGGCTTCAAAAGCGTATCAGTGACTCAGGAAATACAGTGCTTTATGGAGAAGAGGAGCTGTGGTGTTCTGTCCCTGGAGGCGCTCAAGGCCAGGTTGGATGGAGCCCTGGGCAGCCTGAGCTGGTGGGGGGCAGCCCTGACCACAGCAGGGGTTGGGGTTGGGTGGGCTTGGAGGTTCCTTCCAACCCAAGCCCTTCCATGATTTTTTGATACCTTGCATACTAGATTCAGATGCTCCACGGAGAACTGGGAAAGTTCATTAGGAGTTGATGCAACTTTTCATTTTAGGTCTCTATCTCATTTAGTGCCTCTTGTAAATGGTATTCTCCAAAGAGGTGGTTGACAGGCACATGTGGCAGGGGGCTGTGGTTTTCAGGTGGTGATACCTCTGTGTTCTGAAGGAGGACACTGGTGGAGATGGATTATGTTAAATTAAATTGGAATAAGTATGCGTGAGTTGTTTTGGTTTCAGCTTTCTCACCAGAAAAGGCAGCTTGAAGTGTGGTAAACTAATCCATATTCCATTGTACCGTGTTCCACAAGGAAAAATCTCCTAGAAGCAAATGATATTCTGGCTTGTGGGCTTAAAAATTTAAAAGAGATGTAAAAGCTGATTTTGCCCCAGATACGCTCACTGTGCCTTGCTCTGCCATCAGTAACTGTCAGGCACGGTGTGTCACTTGGCTATTCTGCTGCGTGGTGAGCGTTAACCTTTCACAGATGATTGCAGGTAGCTTTCATTTGCCTTTAAGTTATTGGCTTTTTTATACAACGTGCATAAAATCTGTTGAAAGCTCACTTCAGGGGGAAAATCCATTTGCAGTTCTCTAAGCATGTCAGATGCAAGACAAGCCTGGTGATACTTAACTCTACATCTGACAATCCCCTTGGCCAGCAAGGCTTGAGTTTCATGCATCTCAGTGAAGCTTGTTGGCCACACCTGTCATTTCTTTGCCACCCCAGTGCAAGACTTCCCCATCCCAAGTGGCCACTCTACTCCCCATGTGTTCCTCCCAGCCAGACCGAGCACTTCTGGCTCTGCTTCAGTTCCATCAGGTCAGCTCTGCAGAAGGTTCAGATAGGGGGTAGACGATCATGCCGCACGGATGTAAATATTCCAACAGCTAAAATCAGATTTCATCAATGCTCAACTCCTTCCATCACGCTGAGTGAAATATGACTTTCAACTTTTGCCAGGCCTTTTCCAAAAACAGAGGAAAGTAAGTGACACGTTTAAACAGACTTGACAGTCTGCTATTTAAGCACCAAAACAAGCCTTTACCCATTCTTCAGGGGAATGAAATATTCCCTGTATATCTAAAAGTAGATTTTGAACCATAACTTGCTTTGCTTATCTTTCTCAAAATAAAAAAAAGCCACTCGAATTTCCTCTCAAATGTATTCTTGTTTTTAAAATGTGCTTATCTGACATTCCTGCTACCACTGTAACAACAAAAATTCAAATATTACACTCCTTCAAAAATAGTGATCCAAGCAAAACACAGCATTTTCCCAAATGCTAAATCAGTCTTTTTAACTTGCATTGAAATAAATGGCACAATTCAAGATTAACCACATAGTTGCTGGATTACCCATATATTGTTATATAAGGGCTGCTCTGAAAATAATGCCTCCTACTTTATGGTGTTAGCCCATGATGTCAGAAGCAGGTGGTGGTGGTATGACAGTAGAGGTCAAACCATCCCAGCAATATTCTATTACGTTTCGTTCCATGCAACAATTGAATTCCTCCACAGAGAAAAAAATGGCATCCACTGACATTCATTAACACTTACTGAATGTTTCTGGAGACCTAACAGCGAATGTGAGCACAGTGGGGGATCGATGGTGCATTTCAAAAGCAGTGACAGTGACAGTGAATCACATCCACTGGTGCAGATTTTTCAAAGAGCAGCATGCAGGCTTTTGTTCATTGCTGGTGAAAATGCAGAGCTCACAACACTGTTGAAAAATTGTCTTTTGTAGCTGAGAATTTGCTCTGTCAAGTAGTGTTACTGTGCTCTTTGTTGCTGTTGTAGCTTCCATGTAAATAAGTAGGAGGCATTACTTTTGGAGCAACCTATGTAATAACTGGTTTGGTTTGAGAGATTTGAATATAATTTGGTTTGATTTAAAAAAATATTTTGAAAATGCACTATTAAGTGAGAAGATGGCTTTTTATAATGTGTAGCTTTCATATCCACCGAAAGTTAAAAGTGACAAACGATGTTACTGTCATTGCTAATTAGTGGTCACAGTAACATGAGGACTATGAGTACTGAGGCATTGTTTAGTTCTAGCTATTTAAAATACTTCTGCTCTTTGCTTCTCTTCTCCCAACAGACAGAAAAAATACAGGAATAACTGCATCAGTTTTGTGTGTGTGCATGACTTCAGAGCTAAGGACTTCGGTCTAGAATGACTTTAGTTTCAGTGGTATCATGTAGATCATGCTCTTAAAATTAGCTTGTGCTTTGTATTGGCTTCTGAGACATCTGACCGTTGCTGATTGTTTGCTGTGAGGGAAGATGGTGTATCCTGTACCCCAGTATCACTGGTCCTGAGTATTTACAGCAAGACAGAAAGCGTGAAGGTGCTCCTTTCCATCAGCACGTCCTCTGTGCAAATGTGCACTCAGAGTGATTCAGAAAGAGTGAACCCTGACCAAAGCAGACAAAAGCACAGAGAGTGCTAATCCTATGCTGCATTCTCAAAAATTATCTTTAGAAACAGAGAGAAGATAGATGGGATGTTAAATCAGACATTCAGAAAGCTGAGATCAGAACGATGCCGGGCAGCTGATCTGTGTGGGTGTTAGGAGCAAGCGAGCCCCTTTTGCACTGTGCTTGGAGGCTCTGCGCAAGTCCTGAACAAGACAGAAACCTTGTGCTGGACTGCAAGAAACACACTGCTTTTCTGCCTACGCACTGAGCAATCCGAGCTCAAGCTGAACAGCCCAGAGAGTCTTTCTGCAAGATCTAAACCTAAAAATAACGCTGTGGTCTCCTAGCATAAAGCACGGAGCACCAGCTGATGATTTCTTCTCTGCGTGCAGCAGCTTGTGCTGCGTGGTGTGCAGGGACGCTTGCTCTGCATTGCTGAGCTCCTGTGGGCACAGCCACCCACAGCTGTGAAACACAGCAGATACTTCCAGCTTAGTATTAAACATCTCTCTTAGTTTCCTGCCAAGTAAATACAGCACAAAGCACAGTGATGATCTTTCAGGAGACTGAGGCAGGTTTTTGTCTGGTGTGAATAGAAGGTGCTTGTATTTGTGGTCCCAGCAGCAAGCTAAGGACCATGGGCTTAACCAGGGCTTTCTGGCTGGGATGGATCTGAGGGAGTCTGGGGAGATTGGCCCCAGCAATGGAGAAGATATGGCTGTATGCGGATGTAAAGCAGCCCCAGAGCCTGATCTGCTGCTGTTGTGCCTGACAGACATATATACAGACTGACATATATAATCTCAGGAAGTATGCTTCTTTTTGGGGGAGGATCCCAATAAAGTTCAGTAAACATCTGCAGGCATAGTGTACCTTATTAATATACATGTAAAATGTACTAGTCTTTCAGACAGTAACTGCAAACACTGAACCTACCCAGTAGCGCTATATGCTGCTGAGATACGCTGCCATAGCTGTTATCCAGATACGGCACAGGTTAAGGAAGGCACTGTGATCTGTACAGCATATACCTATACCAATACCACCTATCTTGTTTTTCTTCTATGCATTTCCTTACTAAACCTGCAGGTACGTTTACTTGCCCCTTAAGCCTGAGGTTGGAGGTGTGAAGAAAAGTCAGGCTATGTGTTCTTGGCACTTCACTCGGTTTGGGCAGGAGAACACATTCAAGACGATCAGCTGCCTACAGTCAGTGACCTGTAGGTGTTACTCTTCACTGAAATGGATTGCCAGAAACATCCAAACCAGCATAGAACAAGCAAGTTAGGCTTGCAGGGCATCCAAAGGAGGGCTGTAAAGATGAAGTGTCCTGAGGACAAGGCGTATTACAAGCAGCTGAGGTCCCTCTGTTTGCTCAGCACACAGCAGAGGAGCTGAGGGGAGGCCTGACGGCGGCTGCAGCTCCTCACAGGGAGCAGAGGGGCAGCGCTGAGCTCTGCTCTGTGTGACAGCGACAGGGCCCGAGGGAACGGCGTGGAGCTGCGTCAGGGGAGGGCAGCTGGGGGTCAGGGAAAGGGGCTGCACCACAGGGCGCTGGGTGGGGAACGGGATGCACAGGGCTGTGGGCACGGAGTTTATAAGGAATGTCTGGACGACGCTCTCAGATATTGGGTTTCATTTTGGGTGGTGCTGTGTGGAGCCAGGGGTTGGACTCCATGATCCTTGTGGGTCCCTTCCAACTCAGGATATTCTGTGGGTCTGTGATGCTTTTTTCTCAGCAGAACTGCTTGGGACAGGAAAGTCTGCACACTTTGGGATGTCTGACTGTGCATGTCTGCCATCCACACCACGAAGCTGCGGTTTTACACACAGTGTATGGGCCACCAATTTCATCTAGAATGATCCTTGTATTGCAAGAATGTATTGATGGTGACTTAGCTGTTCAGGTCAATTCACACCACTAAATTGTGATAAACCTGGGGAAACCTGATGTTTAAGAATTAGAATTAGAATTAGAATTAGAATTAGAATTAAAATTGGTCCTAATTCTGTTTTTGTGCAGAAGGATCTGGATTTGCTCTACTGTGTTGTTATTTTAGTGTAAATAAGGGTCTGAAGCTGGATGTTTGCTTCAGCTGGATGCAAATTCTCTTGCTCTGTCTGCTTGTTCAGCTGCACTGTGAACCTGCGGTGTGTTCTGCATTAACATTGTGCCTGCTGGGAGAGGCCACCTGGAGCAGGTCACCTGTGTCCTCAGGTCAGTTACAACTCCTGTGGCAAAGGGAGTCAGGATTAGGATTATTTCACTTGGCTTTTCATAAGATGGGTGCTGGTGAGCTCACTGATCTATCTGGAAAAAGTAAGTCAGCACAGGGAAATTGTCTCAGCCTCTTTGTTGACATTACTGTTTAAAGCAATCACGTAGCTGAGCGATGTACATTGTTATTTTTAATACTGTCAGCTAGGAAAATTCATTGCACCTTCATTATATCATATGTTATTACAGATATCGTTTTGGAAAGGGCAATTCCTGCAACATGATGCTGATCTCCCACACACTAATTTTGCACAAGTGCAGTTCCTGAGAGCTTGCCTGCTCTGGCAGCAAGATGGGATGTGAATTTTTAGCATCCTAGCTATTCTATGTTAATTCACCCAGTGTTTGTCTCCATGGATGATATTTCACTCCACTTTGAATGTGAATTAAGTTGCTCTTCCAGATTTCCACAAAGAACACTGGTGCAAGATAGCCAGTGCTCTGTAAATTTGTACACTTCCTCACTGCACGCTAAATGCCTCTTGCAGGCAAGTGTTCTGTTCGCTGGGATGATTTCTGACTTGCATTAACCTAAGTGAGACTGCATTGCTATAGCTGAACCGATAGTGTTGCAAGGATAGAGTCATTACAATACAGGCAAAAGCCTTAAATCAAAATCCCAGCTTAAGCCTAGCGACATCCCTGCTTCCATGTCAGGCTTTGCTGGTGCAGTTCACAAGGACACATGTATGCATCCTGCCATGACTCATTCCCATTTTCAGCCCATCATTAATGCCACTGGTGTCAGGAAAACAGCTTGGATTAAAAAGTAACTCTCAAAAAATCTTGTGAATGTTTCTAATCCCAGTCATCCTGTTAGTCTGGTGCAGAAGCAGCCCTAGGAGCAGGAGCCTTGGGAGCAACAGGCAAGCAGCAGACTCAGGTAGGAGAGAAGGAGTGTAACAAAGAATGAGAAGGACCTCTCTCTCCAGTTTTGCTGCCAGAGCAGCCTACTGCCCTGGGAGCTCTCTGTGCTTGTACTGGAGCTTTGTGAGCTGTAATGCTAGTGGTCAGTGGGCATCGTCCATGTTAGTGTGACATTCACCATGGCTGAGGCAGAGATCAGAGGGCATTAAGCTTCATATACAGCTGCCCTAAAGTGGGATGAATGAAATTAATTTGTCATAAAATGCTGCCTTCCAAAGGAAGTGCCAAGAATGCAATTTCAGGGCCTTAAGGGAGATTTTATTGAGTGCTTTTGCTCAAGTATCAAACACACAGGCACACAACCTTGCAAAGATCAAGAACAAGACCCACATTGTGCTGTTATTCTGTGACTTCATAGATGGGTAAAACTGCAAGGAACCAAAACTTCACTCTAAGTCATTCCCCATGCTTTCTCTCACTGGAAGAGTCTGTTTGAATACTCAGACTTCCTCTTTCTGTGATAAGTAACCAACCTCATTTGCTTTTAATGCCAGCCTGAAGCCTCAGCTGCCAGATGTCTCTTGCTTGAGCAGCCGCTTGGAGGAAGAAAGGCAGCACTTCTTTTCCAATATTTTAAAATGGTGCTAAAAGGAATGGTCACAGTGCCTATACATAAAGTACGGTTTAAAATTATATAAGTAACAATAATAGTAAGTAATAGAAAATGTTGCCTTCGCTTTCACAACTCCCCACAAGATTTTTTTTCTCTTGTGCGCGCTCTAACTGATTTTGCAAAGCATGTGTAGTTGATCCTGAAGGAGGCTAATGAAACTTTTTATAGCATTTTCAGGCTACTCATAAAAGCACTGTATTGAAACTAGGAATCACTTGTTTGATGACTGATATTGTTATTATTTTCTAAAATTAAAAATAGCCCATGCTAAATTTAAGGTCCTTCAAAATAATATATAATTGTGGCTATGCTGTGTGGGTTTTTTTTGTGTACAAAAGTCACAATTTCTGTCCTCAGTTGTCCAAGACGTGGTATCGGTATCTGCTACAATGAAAAGTAGTAGAAAAGGACAGCATGCACAGAAAGGTTTTGGTCCCTATTTCTTCCAATACCTTTCTCATATCCCTATAACATTTTCATTTGCCCATTCAGAATCTCTTTTCCATAAAACAATCCAGTCCTTCCTTGTACTCCGTGTTCTCAGCACATAGTTGTACAGCCTGACTGTAGGGCACGACCAGTGAATCATAATAGCAAATGTCAACAGCAAAAGATCTCCAATAGCCCATTAGCTGTTTGAGTTCATATTTGTTATTTACTGAGTGACGGTGAATAATGAACAAATTGCTGCAAATCATTACAGATTTGTGGCTAAGTCTCTAGTAAAAAGGGAAAATCGGTTAAAGTAATTACGTAATTTATTTGCAATGGAAAAATTGCCTTGTTCTCATTAATATTATATAGGTTAGACATAGCACTAGCAAGAGAATAAAATCAGTTAGGGATGCAAAAAATGGAAACAAAAATTAGAGGAGAGTGAAAGAAATTCTCACAAAATGCCTCCGCCAACCAATTATCAGCCCTAATCTCTGTTATTGAGACCCGTACAAGCATCAGACAGTGCTGGAGATAGTCACTCCAAGTTTTGCCTGTAGTCAGTAGTTAGATGAGTACATTAAGTTAGGTACATCTCATTATAGCTAAATCTTTGGTCAGCCATCCTAATTTGTGCGTGAGTTCAGATTTATCTTTATGGGGTCGGCCCAGTATGCAAGTCTGCTGGCCATCCAGGCAGGCCTTCCGAGAGGTAAATCAGAATTCTGTAGCTGTTGTACAGATGGGCACAGGAGTCCGAGAGCGTACCACTGAAGGAAAATGACAGTTCCCAGCATACAGATTGAGTAGTGAGGGGCCGAGCCTAAAATAGAATGGTATCTAGCTATTTTTCCATTGGCTTTGCGAAGCGCACAAGGGGATGCCTCTTCATGCATTTGCTTGAACCGTCCTCCAAATCAATTGCCATTTTAGGATAGTCTCAAGGACTGTGTAGAGTGATGTCCCGAAAGTGTTTTTATGTTTCCTCTTTAAAGAAAATACAGGGTATCAGGAGTTAGTCTTATCAGACATCATGCAAAATCTTGTGACAGATAAAAAATCCTGCTTCATATCTAATTAGCTCTAATATTTTTTTCATTGCAAAGTCAAAGGCTGTCCGAATTAATGCAGCTATCTGAATATTTTTAGTCAGGAGCCTATTAATGCTGAAATGTTGTTTTGCAAAAACGTGCTATAACTAAAGCTCATGATGGAAGTAATTTGTGATATTCAATGACCTCATTTTATACTGTTTTGCTCACTAGAAGCTAATGCATACGATGCCATGTGAAATTTTCAGAGAAGCCTGTCTGCAGGACTTATGGGAGCCATAAATGGATTAAACTTCTCACTCCCTGCTTTGGCAAGTGATCAGTTACATTTAAATAAAGGTCAGTCTGTCTTTACAAAGAACACACTGGAAGCAAGCTTAATAGCTTTCCCTACTGAGCCTAGAACATAACTATTTGACGCATAATTAACAGCAGGGTGCCAGTCACTGATTGTGCTTTTTGCTTTATTTTACGTCTGGGGAGTTCCAGTATTCCCCATTAGTTTTAAGAGAGGGCACGGTGCTAGTTATCAAATTGACAGTCTTGACCTGGCATCTGAAAGCAGCTGTAAAACATTGCTTAGGGCAATTAAGATGAAGGCCAAATGCCGTATCAAGACCAGGACTGCAATATTGCTACAAATTGGACAGTCGTGTTCCATGCCATGATTCCAGACAACAGTGTAGGCATGGTATCTGCTAGATACGAGAGTGTGAACTTGTTTACTCTCATACCAGGTGATAGTGATAAGGAAGTAAACCAGATGTCCTATTACCTTGTTTTTAAAGGTACTGACCACAAAAGGGTTAATTTGTAAAGTGACTTAAATATTTAGCCCAGTTAAGTGTAAACACAGTAAGTCCTGGTTCCTGAGGATATCCCATTTGTTTAGGGTTTCTTGACTGATATTTGTAGCCTCTGTGTCAAAAGTGATAACCATCTACACGTGAAGAGAACATGGCCGACAGAACAATTTTGGTAGCCTGCAGGCAGCCTGAAGTTCTAATGGAGATCTGTGAATTGCCCTGACCTGCTGGACTGGAGCACCAACTTGAGCAGTCCAGTGACTGCACTTCACTGTCGTCGGTGACTAATTCTGCTCTGATCATTTCATCTAATGCTACCAGAAAATGGGTAAGAGCAAAGTGCTGGGTACTGGCTCTTGAGAATTTCTGAGATAAAACAAGAGCAAACTGGAAAGGTAAAGAAAAGACAGGGGGGAAAAAAAAAAACGAAAACAAGGAGGAAGAGAAAAGACAGTGAATAGGGTAGGATTCAATGGAAAGCATCTATTATAACATGAGTATATTACACTTTTGTTAAGGCTGTATTTTTTTCTTTCACCTCTATGTAAAACCAACTTTCATCTACTCACATCTGATTCCTGCTTGATGACTGCACTCCTAACTCAGGTCTACTATGAGTGAGCAGAGGTCAGTAGCCCTAGACTGCATCTTTTTTATCAGTCATAAAATAGGAACCAGAAGAGAAGGATGGCCAACAGGAGATTAAAATAAAACCATCCAATTTTCTCAGTTTGTCTGCACTTCGAAGTTACCCACAGGATTTTAGTTCTGCTGGTTGTTATTTCTTTTCGTGAACACAATGTCCATTTTAAGAGTTCATTAATTAATTACAAAATATAGGAATTGTCAAGGGAAAAAGAGCTGCATTTGGTTTCACAAATCCTTAGACATGCTGAAGTAAGAAAACTAATGTCTTAAGCAGTTTCATGTCAATTCTGCATTTCTTCCTCTCTAAAAGTTATTTGTGCTTTTCTTTCTTTGTTCCATTTCTAGGATTTCTTTTTCCTGATGGAAAATCTGTATAGGAAGTGGAGAAGTCAGTGACTGATTTACTTGACAGAATTCAGCTTATATGAAGGTTTCATTTTTTGCAGTCATTCTACAAAGCAGCCAACTAATGCTCTGCTTCCAGCATTGGCACTTCAAGGTCATATTTCTTTGTTTCCACCACAGGTCAGATTCCATCACCAAGAAAAACTAATTTCAAAGCATCTTCCATCACAGGCACTCCAAAATATTGAAACGGAACAGCCAGCCAGAGAAAATACTTTTTTCTTTAACCCATCAACCCTGCATCAGTGAAGCAGAACTCTCCTCCAGCTCTGGCAGTAAGGTTTGCTAGTCAGGTAGCAAACACGCTTCAGTGGCTTAGAGCTCCATAATATTTTCTCTCTTCTGCAGGACGCTTACCTCAAGAATTGTTAACATCCAGATGTATCTCCTTGGAGCCTTTTAGTATGTCCTTGTTACCTTTTTCCACATGTTTATTTGAGCACTTTAAATACTACTTTAAATACTTGCTTTGTTCTCTATTTTAGGTCATGGGTTATATGGGACTTTTGAAATGTTGTCCTCCTGGAGAAAAACTAGAGAAGACCAACATGTTAAAGAGAGGACTGCAGCCGTATTTGCAGACTCCATGCTCTCGTTTTCCCTCACCACTGCCATGTACCTGGTCACTTTTGGAATAGGTGCCAGTCCCTTCACTAACATTGAAGCAGCCAGGATTTTCTGCTGCAATTCCTGTATTGCAATTTTCTTCAACTACCTCTATGTACTCTCCTTTTATGGTTCCAGCCTGGTGTTTACTGGCTACATAGAAAACAACTACCAGCATAGTATCTTCTGTAGAAAGGTACCAAAGCCAGAGGTATTGCAAGAGAAGCCTGCATGGTATAGGTTTCTTCTGACAGCCAGATTCAGTGAGGACACAACGGATTCAGAGGAAACGAACACTTACGAGAGTCATCTTTTGGTGTGGTTCCTTAAACGCTATTATTGTGACTGGATAACAAACACTTACGTCAAGCCTTTTGTAGTTCTCTTTTACCTTGTTTATATTTCCTTTGCCTTAATGGGCTACCTGCAGGTCAGTGAAGGGTCAGACCTGAGCAACATCGTAGCGACCGCTACACGGACCATTGAGTATACGGCTGCCCAGCAGAAGTATTTCAGTAACTATAGCCCGGTGATTGGGTTCTACATCTACGAGTCGATAGAGTACTGGAACACCAGTGTCCAGGAGGACGTGCTGGAGTATACCAAGGGCTTTGTGAGGATATCTTGGTTTGAGAGCTACTTAAATTACCTTAGGAAACTCAACATATCTACTGGATTGCCCAAGAAAAATTTCACCGATATGTTGAGGAACTCCTTCTTGAAAGCCCCTCAGTTTGCCCATTTTTCAGAGGATATCATCTTTTCCAAGAAATACAACAACGAAGTTGATGTCGTGGCCTCCAGAATGTTCCTGGTGGCCAAGACAATGGAATCCAAGAGGGAAGAACTTTATGACCTCCTGGAAACCCTGAGGAAGCTCTCTCTCACCTCCAAGGTGAAATTCATCGTTTTCAATCCATCATTTGTGTACATGGATCGTTACGCCTCTTCAGTGGGAGCCCCCTTACAAAACTCCTGCATTAGTGCTTTATTTCTGCTCTTCTTCTCTGCATTCCTGGTGGCAGACTCTCTGATCAATGTATGGCTCACTCTAACTGTTGCCTCGGTTGAGTTTGGAGTTATAGGTTTTATGACCTTGTGGAAAGTGGAACTAGATTGTATTTCTGTGTTGTGCTTGATTTACGGAATTAATTATACAATTGACAACTGTGCTCCACTGTTATCAACCTTTGTCCTGGGCAAAGAGTTCACAAGAACTAAATGGGTGAAAAATGCCCTGGAAGTGCATGGGGTAGCTATTTTGCAGAGCTACCTCTGCTATATTGTTGGTCTGATTCCTCTTGCAGCTGTGCCTTCAAATCTGACCCGTACACTGTTCAGGTGCTTGTTTTTAATAGCATTAGTCACCTTCTTTCACTGCTTTGCCATTTTACCTGTGATATTGACTTTTTTGCCACCGTCCAAGAAGAAGAGGAAAGAGAAGAAGAATCCTGAAAATCGTGAGGAAATAGAGTGTGTTGAAATGGTGGATATGGATAGCACTCGAGTGGTTGACCAAATTACAACAGTCTAACTTGTTTGTTTGTTGCTTTTTTACAGTAGGTCTTACTGAGAAAAAAATAAACCAGTACTGACTCAGTATCTGGAGAGAGAAAGGGGTTTGGAGGTTTCTCCTCCCCCCTCTAAGCTAAATCCAGGAATATTCAAAATGAGAAATTTAAAAAGAAAATAAAAGAGCCAGGGGATTGCACCTTGATCAGCTCCAGTAACAGGTATTACGAGAGAATTTGCACACCTGTGCAAAGAGGGGATGAATTTCAGACGCTTGAAGTAAAATCTAATGAGAGAGGTTGGGTTCCTAAGCAGCCTTATGCATTGCTTGTGCTGCAGATACTGCAATTATTGTTGCTAAACCCCATCAGATTGAAAGGTCAGCTGTCAAGGATGAAGTAGCACTAAGTATTCGCTGGATGTAAAGGCTTTACAAACTTTCTGCAAAGCAATAACTCAAGTCAGTGAGTCCACTCTTATAGGTCTTAGCCATCATGTTTAATTTTTCTTTTCTCCCCTAATCTAAACATTTATGCAAGACTGTATAACAGATAGCAAACTGTACTGAGAAAGAAGGCAGTACACAGCAACCAAACACTTTCCAAACACTTTTATGCTATAAATCACTTTTTTTTCTTCTAAAAATATCCTTATTTTAAAATGTAAATCATCCTGCGTAACATTTTTAATCATGGTTTTATAGCTGTTTCTTTTTCTTATAAAAACAAAAAAAGAAGAAAAAAAAAAAAAAAAGAACAGAAAATCCCAGTGACTCTGTCACTGTAGAAACCATATAATTCTATTTTATAAATGTCTCGCTACTAGCTAAACACATAACCTGCTTTACCAAGTGTAACCTTGTTAGCACTCTACTAATACATGTGAGCGGATCTAGCAGCAGACAGAAGACGGTGTACTGGATATTTCAGCGCCCAAATCCATGATGCAAACCTCATGCACTAAAACGTTGCCGAGAAAGTGAATGTTAGGGCTCTTTTGGTGAGAGCCTATTTCAGGCCATTCACTAGTAATGCACACTAAAAGGATTAGTAGGTAGTTTTATGGAATGCGTGATTTAATCCCTCCATCTTCCTGGATTGCCAGTAAAGCAATAGACCTGACAGCTATGGGCTCTTCCAAGACGCAGCAGACCCTCAGAGTTGTACGTAACAAACTGAAGTTGAACAACGTGCCCAAAGAGCCCATATCAAAGTGGCCTATTGGAAACAAAAAAGATTACATTACTGATTCTTGTTGGAGCTGTGAGTTCCAAATAATTCCATCAGTGTCTCTGATGTGGAGTAATACAGATAACAAAGCATTTTGTCCAACCCTGCACCCTTCTACCCCTCAGAACTACGTGATTATTACTCAGTGGTTTGTTACCGGGTTGGGATACATGAGCCAATTCTCTGGGTTTTGCTGAGAGTGCTCCAGCTATAAATGGCCTGCAAAAAAACCGTCTGCAGGAAGGTGACATGTGCATCAGGCAATCTCATGAATGTACCGACCCAAGAGTGCTGTACAAGTTCTCAGCAGCTGGCGTGGTGCTTGCCAGTGCCTGGAGGTCATTGGGTCCTGCAGGAGCCCTGGTGCTTGGCTGCAAGGCACCAGCATTGCACAGACTTAGCGCAGCTCTGGCCGCAGCCTGGGGGTGCTGCTTTGTGTGAAACAGCTCTATAGCGTCAAGTCCCAGCCACCCCCAGCTGCCCCGTGCAAAATGCATTAAGGCCACCTTGTGAATGTTAAATTTCAAGTGAGCAGATACTTCTAGAGCTTCCTCCCTCACAGATGAGAGACATTTTGCCCTCCCTGAGGCAGTCTGTTGCATTCTGAGTAGCAAAACAAGTTGGCAGTGCAGCTGGCAGCATTTGCCTTTCCCTGCATAACTCTTCTCTGACCAAAAGAGAAGGAAAGTGTGTCCAGGAATGCACAGGCTCTTTGCTTGAACGAGCACCATTTGCTGCAGTACCAGCTGAGAAGCAGTAACAACATCAGCCTTGGCAGAAGTCAGACAGGCAGACAATTCAGAGACAGCCAAATGAATGTGAGGTGAAGGGAGAGGCCTTTTTCCCCTCCTTAGACTCAGGTGTGGGGCTATGTTTTTAAGCCAGAAATCATTCCTCCCATGTACTTCCACTGTAGAATTTCTGTGGCAGTCATTATGTCATTTCAATTACAATTTCCCTATGTTCTGACTGTTCAACAGGCAACTGCAGTGGCTTTTAAAATTCAGATGGCATTAACTCAGTTGAGAGCTACAGAGGAATTGCAAACCATTTCTGACAGCAGCAATCTACTGGCTTGTGGGACTCCTGGAAACAGGAGACGTGTGAAAGAGTTGGTTTGTACACGGTAGAGAGAAATACATGGCAAACACTGATTTGACACCTCTGCTACCCCTCATGCTATCAATTCCAAATACAGGATGCAAGGATGGCTTCCATAAGCCTCTCACATCTAATTGAAATGCATAGATAGGAGAGTCTTTAAAGAGATGTCCAATGACAACCTTGTACTTTCACAAATATCATTAAATCTCAGCATGCGAGGCCTTCAGAGATCTTCAAGGAAAGTGGTAAAACCCAGGATAAAATTGCCTTTCTGTCTTCAGATCTGTTGGGGAAGGTGGATGGAGGCAGTGCCATGGCAAAATGCCACAGTACGTGCTTGGGCCTCCACAGGGTGAGAGGAAGACCACATCTTTGCCCCAAGGGAGAGCTAATGATACTGAAGTTGTTTCTGGGGGATATTTGCTCAACCCATTCTAAAAACCTGTTTAAAGGCAGATTCCTCCCCCACCAGGTCTTCCGAGCACCATGTTACCCACCAGTTATTCATGCTGGCTGTCTACAAGTGGGATGGGGAAGAGGACCTATGCCTCTCTCTGCACAGAGAAGTCCATGTCAGGTGAGAGGCAGTTTCTGAAGCCTCACTGCCCCCTAGAAACCCAAAACAGAAACAAAACCAACTTACATACCTGTCTCGTCATGTTCCACCTCAAGCTGACCTTCCATTCCCCGCTTGTAGGCTTGGTGATCTGAACTCATGAAAATGCTTAGGGTGTTCTTAGCCAAAGGCTATGAGATTCCAGCCTGAATCCTGATGTTTCAGATAGACAACAAATGTTCCTTCTCTACAGGTAGTCCGAATACCTCAACATGAACCCTCAAGGTCTCAGACTATGCTAACCCACTTTGCCTTCCTTCCCATAGGATTTTTCCTCTGGAGCAATTGTCTCCACCAAAGTCAATTGGTATGTGCCACATCCATTGATAAAGGTGCAGGTACTGTGCTCTGTTCTCAGTCCAAAGCACTCCAAATGGCAAATTGTGCATCAGCTTTTACCCTCACTGGTGAGCCTCCATTTGGAAGACTACCTAGGTTTAAGCAGTTTTTGTCACCTTCTTAAGAGGCTTTCTAGCCCAGGTTTCACTGTGGTTTTGTTTACAGTAGAGATGACCCACTTTTTGTATATATTCAGTGAGTAACAGTATTTATTATACACTGCCAGGCACTGACTAAAATTTAACAGCAAAAATTTTGACTACAGCAAAAGAGAATATATAGGACTGTGGCTCACTGAGAGCATTTATCTTCTACAAACATTAAAATTTCCATACAATAAGGTATGGTGTACAGTATATTTTTACTACAGGGTAAACATGGGGAAAAAGAACCAACTGAAGTGCATATGTCCACTAACACCACTCCAGTTTTTTTGTAAGATATTTTCTAATGTTGGCTTAGTACAAGCCCATTTTCAATTTACAAGTTCCCTAACTGGAAGAAAAAATGAAGACAGAAAAGTTGGTATAGCTGGAATAATTTCACCATAAAAATTAAGTGATGAAGCCAGAATTTTCTGGCCAAAGCTTTAAGTGAAATTGTTCCACTTAAATTAAAATTGGAGCTGTGAAGGCTGAGAAAAACCTGCCTAGCAAAGAAAAAGAACTTCTTTTCCAAAGGCAAGCAAACGCATTTATCTTGGACAACTGCATGAACCCGGAGGGAAAACAACACCAGAGTGGCTTGAGGTTGCATTGAGCCATGTGAGGATTCGCATCTGCTCTCAGAAGCTTTCTGAGCCAGCACTGCATTCAGGTAACATGTGTACTGTAAATTGAAAGGTGTACTTTTAAAGGCTTTTCTCTGGGCTAGCTGTCCTCCAGCAAGCCACCAAATCCCACCGCAGCCAACACCTCATTTATTTTTATTAACCAAGGAAACAACAGTAGCAGCACAACTGAGAAAATTCAGGAGAGGGAGAAAGAAATTGTGATTTCTCTTTTAAACAGGGAGAAATTCAGAAATGAGTTCTTTAGCATGTGATCTTTGCAGGGGGGAACTTTGAAAAGCAAATGGATGTTTATTTTCCTGCTGCTTAGGTTTGAAAATAGAGTATTCTTGGAAATCTGGGAAAAGGGAGCAGGGTGGAGGAGCTGGCTTTAGGTTTGCTGTGCACATGAAGCTATTGCAATTACCCAGGAAGGGACAGGAGATGTAGGCAGGATGGGAGCACAGGAAGAAAAGAGGACATGCATTGGGTCAGAACCAGAGCATGGACACTGAGTGCATGTTACAGCCCCGCCCTGCACAGCACACAGGGTGTGGACAGCCCAGAGCCTGTGCATAGAGCAAGCTCCTGGACTGCCTGACACCTCTGCAGCACCTCTCTGTTCTCTGCGTCTAGAAGACCCTGAACAGAAAAGGTTGCCCAAAGCCTTTCCCTCCCCTACATACGTGGATATTAAAACCCAAACTCATACAAACCAAGTTGTACAATTTGGGCCACGTACACCGGGGTGAAATATATATTCCAGCATCTCCAATGAGAAGGAGATGCATCTGGGCAGCATTCTCCTCTCACAGCTGGGTACCCCACTATTTCCACAGGGCACCCTGGATCCCCAGGGCAGGCACAGGGGAAACCTTACTCCCTCTCCCTGTCCCCAGTCTTGTTAGAGAATGGGGAGATTTAGTTCCAAATTTTGGCAGGGACAAGCATCTGTGATCCCATTCTCTGCCAGGAAAGTGCAAGAGAAAAATCGTTGGGTTTTGTTTTTTTTTTTGAAGATATGGCAAAGGCTTGGACCCAGGAAGGGATCTGGAGTGTGTTCCTGCCCAGCATGCACAGGTTGGGGCAGGGGGGTGTGGTTTCTGCAGAGGTGGCCCCTATGCAGCTCCCTGCCTGGTGGATAGCAGATCAGCATCTCCTGGGGCACCCACTGGTATTCTGCAGGTCATCACTATTTCACTTCTGGGGGGTAAAAAATAAAAAAAAAAAATTAAAAATTAAAAAAGGAAAGTCAGTATAAATAATCCTAGGTTATTTAAGGTCCAAGAAGTCTTAATCTGTGTGTCACATAAATGGGTTGCAAGATGTCAGGGGTTTTCATTTGGGCTTTTTTAACCTATTTTTACTATTTTTGTATTAATTTAGGGAAAAAAATATTGTATAATGAATCTCAATGTACAGCATAAGCCTAAAATAAAATGGCTATCTCTCTCTTTGCTTCCTGTGCTCCCCAAATGCTGCAGAAGCCCATGTCATTGCCTTGCCAGCACAGCAATTTGCCTGTCCTCTCCAAGCAATCAGGCAGCATCCTCTCCAGCTGCCACCAGAGAGGGACACTGGAGCAGTTTGGGGCACATGTTCTCTGCTCACACAAGAACTAGTCTTATCACAAGCTGGTGGTGATGGAACTTCCCAACACCTCAGCGTCCACAAAGCTAGGAAACCCCATCATTATCACAGCGCATCTCTCTCTCTGTGGTTGCTGCCCCAGGATCTTCCCATCTCTGCAGTCCATCACCCTTCCCCATTTCACCTTTCTCCAGGGTTTCCCCGAGCAAACCCACTCAAGCCAACTGTTGCACTGGAGCAGCATGGCACTGTGCCAAGTGACAGGGGTGACAGGCACAGCTGCTCTGTTGCAGCTGGTTGCAGTAATGAGACAAGAATCAGTTCCCTCTCCAGGTGAGGGAGCCAGACCCAGGCCTGAATCACTGCAGACAGCATCAGGACT
The DNA here is from genome assembly GCF_019232065.1 of Centrocercus urophasianus. Taxonomy (NCBI): domain Eukaryota; kingdom Metazoa; phylum Chordata; class Aves; order Galliformes; family Phasianidae; genus Centrocercus; species Centrocercus urophasianus. Next base: position 41,676,292 of record NW_024884364.1, on the reverse strand, counting down.
GGGAGCGGGCTGTGGGCAGTCATAGCACTTGCCAAGGCTTTCAGTCACTTTGGTTTGATGGGGAGTTTGAATGCTCCTCAAAGGTGGCTTCTGTCACCCACTCCTGACCTAGTCATAGAATCATAGAATGGCTTGAATTGGAAGGGTCTTCAGGGATCATCAGGTTCCAACCCCCCTGCTGCCAGCCACTACAGCTAGTACTGGATCAGATTGCCCAGGATCTCATCCAGCCTGGCCTTAAACACCTCCAGGGACGGGGCATCCACAACCTCTCAGGGCAGCCTGTTCCAGCACCTCACCACTCTCTCTGTAATAAAACTCCTTCCTGACATCTAATCTAGATCTCCCTTCTTCTACTTTAAAACCATTCCCCCTTGTCCTATCACTATCCACCCATGAAAAGTTGATTTCACTCATGTTAATAAACTCCCTTTAAATACTGGAAGGCTGCAATGAGGTATCCCTGCAGCGTTCCCTTCAGGCTGAACAAGCCCAGCTCCTTCAGCCTGTCTTCATAAGACTGATGCTCCAGCCCTAAGTCCCTGTCACTTGTTCATTCCCACATCATCAGAACACCGTAATTCCATACCGCCACATTTCATTATTTGTACAACTACACTGCACACACATACTGTACAGGATTAGGGATTTGAAACAGTGCAGTGTGCTCACATTTACATGATCCCTTGATCCCTTTAAATATCACTTAATTGCGTATAGGTGAAACAAAATATAGAATTTGTTATGGAGAGCTGGTTTCGATATGCTGATTTCTTTTTACTGGCACAGAGCAACTGAAATATGTGCTAAGCACCAATCTGGAAAGAGTAGAACATGAGGCCATCACTGGTTAAAGTGATGTAGCTGGGGGGCCACAGTGTGTAGAACGTTCTATTCTGATTCACTTCTGCCACATTCAGTTCCCCTGAATACAGCCTGTCCTGGGAACAGACATACTTCTGAGCAAGGCTGACACTTGTGTTCCTAGAAATTACCACACTAAATGGGTGAAGTTTGCTGGAAACAAAATTTTGAATGTATATAAACAAAGTGATGCCAGAAAACACAATGTGCAAAAAAATATGCCTTCGCATACATTTCATAATTAGCAATCTGTTCACTGATTCTGCAAGAAAAAATGATTTTGTCTTTGTTAGCTCTAATCAGGAAATGATATGTCCCACTAATACATATATAGTGCAGACACCCCCATACCAATTATGTATTTTATGTACACACAACTCAAGATGGCTCTGTGAGAAAAGGAGGAGGAAAATGCAATCTGAAAACATAGTTGAAAGCTGGTAGGAAGAATGGTCTAGCTGTGCTGGAATTAGGAATGTATCAGCATGGATGGAGCAAGAGAGAAGTTATGAAGGAGCATAGGAACAAAGAAGGGAGCTGCAGAAATGCAGAAGTGTTGAGAAAAGGAAATCTTTGGGTATAACTGTGCCAGGCGGATGGGAGAGAAATGGCACAAAAACTTCTGAGCTGCAAAGAGAGGTCTGAAGGAGAAGGAGGAGAGAGCAAAATTATATGAGGGCACGAAAGATTTGCATCTGTAATTTATACCAGGGCTGCCTAACAATACACAGGGTCTGTTCACATAAGGAAAATGAAAATTCACCGCTGCCTAATTATACGAATTCAAATATAGATTCAGTACCTCCTTCCTTCAGAATAAAAGGCGGATATCATTCGTAATGAACGCTGGAGCACAGAGCAGGAGACTTTCACTTGATATATACACAGTATTATACAGAAAAAGAGATCAGTCAGATGCACTCTGGCTCATAACTTAGTGCAAATAACAAATGGTCCCTCCATCTCTTTGAACAGAATTCTTACTCAGAGAAAAGCAGCTGACTTTTAATGTATCTGAAACAGACATACCTCCCTGATAAAATACTCATCTCTCTGAGGGATTTTTTTTCTTCTGACAATGCAATCGATTTTCTTTCTGGACAAAAGGAGCCCTCATGCACATCACCTGTGGTAGGAAGTGGGAAATACCAGTTCTCCTAAGGTGATCTCCAAGTCAAGAGCATCTGCAATTGAATTTCCTTCTTTTCTTTCCTCGCAGCATGCGACGGCAAGCTGTCCTGGGTTTCCCTATTCTCAGCCCTGTGTAAATCACCACACTGCACCAAGGGACTGCCTGGAGGTAGGATTTCAAGATATTCCCATTGGTCAGCCCCTCTGATGGGAACCATTTCTGCCCATGGTTTCCTGCTATGGCAGGAAATCCAAAAACATTTTGCTGCGCTGGCTGTTCTCTGATATATGGGAGTGATGTGACGTATATTATTCGATCTGGAAAGGAGAAACATTCAAAGCCCATTGTCAGAACACTGTAGTATATTTATGTCCCCGTCTGTGTGGATGTTATTCAGCAGATTTATAATATGGACATTGCAGAAGTGGGGAGAGTAAAGAGAGAGGCAGAGAGAGAAAAATACCTCTCACACGACTCATTTGGCACTCTCCAAATCTCTCTATCAAAGGAACGGTTATTGCCTCACAGTCAGGGGTGACGCCAAGCCTGAAGAATCTCATTTACAAGGAAAGGTTAAAAGAATTGGGCTTAGAAATGGGAAGTTTGGAGTTGACATATGTGTCTTCAGAATTACAGAAAGGACTGCTAACATCTGTGAGTTCCTTTTCTTTTCCCAGCATGTGCTTCAAAAGCCAGCATCTCAGACTACAAAATATTTGAGGTGAGAAGCAAATAATAAATTTATGGAGGAGGTTTCACAGGTAGAAATATATATTGGAAATTTGAGACAAAAATTGGACTCAGATCAGAGATACCTAAATTTACTATAGAGAACTCCATAAAAACCTGCATGGAAAAACTCTCAGATGTACTCACAGACCTGAAGAACTAACTCATCAGGTGGTCTGTTCCAGCACCAGGCTGAACACAAGGTAAGAGTTTTAAATTACTGACACCTACAACAACAGAGCTTTAAACTCTGGAGCCTGGGTAAGGGAGAAAACTTTTTAAATGATGAGAAAGAAATGTAATAGCAAACTCTTGGTATATATCAGCGTCTCTCCATGGACTTCATAGGTCTAATATCACTAGGTTAAAGCATGGCTGGTCATTCTCCAGGTGACTATTCCACTCTTCCCCTACCAGCCGAAGGCTGAGTTTCACATTGCCAGTCCTCTTCCAAAAGCAGATAGCCCCTCTGATACTGCCCAGGTGCCCAAGTACCTGGGGCATGGAGCCAAGGCTGCACCAGCACAGCCTTAATGAGGGGCACCCCATGCCTGAGCTGCTGCTGGGCATAGCCTTATTACTCCTTCATCAGAGAGACGTGCATTCATATTTCTACTGCTCTTTAAAGGCTTATAAGACAAATTGGCCTCTGTGGTACTCTGTAGATGTGCTAAAGACATGGACGTGCCATGGATGCTATCCAGGCCTACTTGCACTTGTGCTTTTCCAGTGCTTGGTAACCTTTGGCTTCATGCCGTGCAGCCCATCTGAGATTCATACTGCAGGTTTTACTGAGATAACTGTTTTTGTTTAGATCAAACCGGTCTTTGTATACACGGATTGCTTCATTCGTCCCAGAATGTTTTTCACACCTGCCATCTCTGTCCTTTGTTAGTGCATTAGGAAATAAATGTGACAACAGCAGGAAAAAGAATAAGTAAAAGTCTAGGTAGAAGTCTCATCATTTTTCCTAACTGGCAGCTGATTTTGTAAGGCTCCATTACCAGTAATTTTGTGAGGTTCCATTTCCACTATCCAATTTTCAAAAGATTCTTCATACTCTGTTCCTATGCCAGGAAACCTCTGGGTTTTCAGTATACTGATATGGCAGAGTATAACAACCAGCTCCAAAACACGTTGCCCAGCAGGTAAAAATAAAACATCAGAAACAAGAGGAAAGGAGGACAGAATTATCATTCCTCAGATTTTCAGCATAAAATACGGGCATTTCATTCATAAAAAAGTTCCCATTTTTGCCTTTGTTCTGATAAGAAAACCTACTGAGTAACAAACTCCGAGAATCATAATCACAGGATGGTTTGGGTTGGAAGGGATCTCAAAGCCCATGCAGACAACCCCTGCCATGGGCAGGGCTGCTGCCCACCAGCTCAGCTGCCCAGGGCCCCATCCAGCCTGGCCTTGAGCACCTCCAGGGACGGGACACCACAGCTTCTCTGAGCAGCTGGGCCAGCACCTCGCCACCTTGAGTAAAGAATTTATTCCGAACATACAGCCTGAGTCTCCCCTCTTTTAGTTTAAAGCCAATCCCCTTATTCTATCACTATCAGACCACATAAAAAGTCAAAACTTGAGGCACATAAAATCATTTACAAAAAATTCTGTCCAAACTAGGCAGTATTACTGACCATCCTTCAGGAGCTGTAGTGAATGAGAGGCTGCTGTGCAGGAGGGCAGTGGTGGGAGCTGAACTGAGAAAAGATTTGTCTTTTCTGAGTATATTATAAAGTCTCAGACCCAGCTAACAGCAGTATGCCCAGCATCAGAGCAGTGGAGTGTCTGTGTTTGGATACAATAGTTCTACGAAACAAAAAATTGGTAAATAGTTCCCCAGTATGGAAGACACCCATCAAGCTTATTTCAAAATGCTGCTAAAGGAAGGCAAGGTCTTGAGGTCTGGCTCCTCCAGCAGAGGAAAATGCAGCAGACAAGCTGAATGAGCAGCACTGATCAGAAAAGCAATGACAACTGCAAACAGCAGCAAACCTGGTAGGCGTGAGGAAACACAGACTTGAATGCAGACTGCTAAATGTTACAATAAATACCCCAATCCAGGAAAAAATAGTCAGGGAAAGATGACCAAAGCCTGAGTTCTCTTTACAGATCTTGATTCCCTGTTACACTTCACTCAGCAGTTTCTTCATGCTTACACACCATTCCAATCTGTAACTGTTTCTTTAGACATAGTTGCCATTAATATGCATTAAATCAGCTAACAAACAAATAAAGGGTACTTAGGTGGCCAATCAGAGATAGTAAATTCCAGGGTCATCCTTCACAGCTACTGCTGTTACTAAAACCTATAGGACATAAATATATTTCACTAAATAGCAAGAAAGTCTTCACAAAATTCAAGTCTACCTGAATACAACAATTTGCTTCAAATTGGTCAAAGGGAAGTTAAGAATTAGTCCCAGCTAATACTTTTTTAAGTTTAAAATGTAAAGGTGAATTATTTCCATTCATGACTTCTGTAGAGAATTAGAGAGAATGGTTATGAAAAAACCTCATGGAATGCAATTCAAAGAAGCAAGCAAGCAAATAGCGACCTGAGTGTGTCTGTAAAGCCTTGGCAGTTGACCTTCATTGGGTGAAGATGGTAAGTAGTTTGGAGAACCAGCACTTCATGAAATGGTTGAGTATATTTTCACCCCTATCAAAATATGAACCAGCTCTTCAGGTAAAAATTGATCATACAAGTCCATTTGCCTGCTCTCAGTGAGCATGAAAAAGACCTTGTTCCTAACTGAACCCGCGTTCTCTGCTGATTTTGATTACAGTTATACCCCTACTAACCACTAAGGGGAAGGAAATCCAAAATAAGAATGCTCCAAGCTTTAATTCTTTTTCTTTTCTAAAGAACCTATCCCAACCCTCCCATTAGCTTCTTTGCTGTGCCAGACCTCTCTGATGAAATTCCCCAATTTCAGCCAATTGGCTCAAGCGCTCCCCTAACACACTCTTGCAATTGTAAGCACTCAGGGGTTCCACTAAAAGGGTGGCTGGATGCAGCTTCAGGACTAAGCGTATCCTAAGTTATAGAATTATGCACCAACAGCTAAAAAGGACACAATGACAAGGTGAACTATTGTGACACACACTGTGTAATGTCATACAATCAAATGCAATGTTTAGTAAACATGAACCTCTTTGTCATTTTGTATTTATTTATACAGGTTTAAAAAATAATAATAATAAAGCACACATTTAAAAATATCCCTTTCTCCCTTGCATCTGTATGGCATTGTGCAACTTCTCAGAGAGGCCAATGGGCAGGCAGTGGCTCAGCGCTTGAGGGACCAGGCAATGAGTAGCCAGGACTACGCCATACCTACCGAGCTGAGTTATGCAAACAGCTGCAGGCTTACCAAGGGAATGGAAGAAAAAGAGGGGTTAGAGAAAGAGCTAGGGGGAAAGAGCTAGGAAGTGCCTCTAGGAAGTGACCTGCAGCTCAGCAGAAAGCCAGGCTCCTGCCAGTTCACCCAAGGATCCATGGCTTGGCCCACAGTGCCTCTGTGAGATGTGAAGGCACTGCCTCAAAGGCTCCCATCAGGACAGTCTCCCTCCCTCTCCTCAGGAAGTGACAGCACACGTTTCCAGACAGTTCTGCGCTTCTTTGGAAGAAGGTTTTCCTGGCACTTTGCCCTCCTGCGTTGCCATCCTCTCTCTCTCCTATCCTCATTTATGTTCATTCTCATTTATCTCACACACACGTAAGATATTCCAATGCAAGAGAGGTGATCTCAGCCCATTCCCCTCCAGCTTAAGCCAATGCAGCCTTCAATAGCAAAGGAAAGTAATCTGTAATTCTGGCAAAGTGAACATCTTTCTTCTTTTCTCACTTAGCCACAGAAACAAAGATAAGCAATCTAAAGACTGATACCCAAAATACCGCAGAGGGAGCAAGGGGCAAGCAAGCTATTAATTTCTGCAAACACTACGTCACAAGTCTAATGTAAGTACAATGAGTGCTGGAATTACATCATTTGTAGAAATGATACGGTGTCATTTTTTCCAGTGGTTAGTGAATCACAGTATTTTGTGGTAGCAGCTTTGATCTATGCTCTGAATACAGAGCAATCATGGTGTCAAGTGGCGTTATTCGTCCAAAAAAAAAAAAAAAAAGACTACAAAATTGAATTTTGTTTAAATGCCAGCATTATTGTGGTACAATACAAAATATTATGCTAAATTTTAACCTCATCTCTGTACCTTCTTGCTACGCACTTGCACTGCATGTCTGTGTGAGCACATATTTTGTGCACTCAGTGTTTTACTTAGCAGACACATGGAAGGGAAATCTCACATGGGCTGTCGAGGCCCAACTATGTTCAACGTTTTCATAACTACTAGCATGGTAGTCATGGAAGGGAGAGGATATTAATAAAGTAGCTTCTGTAGTACTAAGTTAAGAAGGACTACACAATTTCAGCGGTTGATTTTAGAAGTCAAAAGGCACTTGGCACATTCTAAGAATGATATGGTATCGACAATAAGAAATTCAGAAAAGACGAATCCACAAGCAGAGAGAAATCAGTGGCACGGAGACAAGACATGGGGAAATCTGCTAAACAGTAGTTCTGTAGGTGAGGATCTGAGGTTCCGCTCATTTGCTGCCTCATTGAAAATTAGTTACAAAACCACAAAACCTAATCCTTACTACATTTATTAAACCAATAACAGACATGGAAAACATTTATATTTTTTTTTTCTGTTTAACTTGAAGAAAAGTCTTTGGCTAAATACCTCAGGCACGGCACTTCAAGAGTACAGAAGCGAATGAAAATGAGGAGTTGGGAAAATGCACCTTCTGTGGGAAAACCTGCTTAGCCAAGTAGAGATTAATTTAAGGAAAATGACAGTAATACTATACTGTACGAAAAGGATATACAAGAACAACAGGTATCAAGTGTTTGCACACTCTCTGAAGGTGGAGTAAGACAAAATCAGCTGAATTTGTAGCAAATATAATTTAATTTCCACATCTTAATTCCAAGAATAGGCACGCAGTGGGAATATGCTGCCTTGGCTGCCAGTGGAAACATCTTTACTAGGGTTTCAAAAACAAGTAACACTAAAAAACTGCTCGAAACATCTTGGATAAAGATTCAGCCTCTTTTCTACAAACACAAATGTATAATCCAGTATTTTCAAACTTCAGTATGGTATAGTGATTTAGGTTGCCCCTAGCTATGTCCCTTTCAATTGGCTCGGTTTGGATATTCTTGAAACAGAGGCACTTAGAATGGCTTTTCCTATTACTTAACATAAAAGCTGGGTTCTTGGCCTGTAGAGGCCAAGATGTGTTTTTTAAAAAAGGGAGATTTATGTATCTGTAGCTAATACTTTTAAGTACGGCAATTTAAAAATTTGTAGCAATTCAGCCACAAGTAAGAGGAGAAAATGTGATGCCTTCTACAGTTTTCTGATGCACTTTAATATACAGCTATGAAATCCAGGCTCTTTGGCTCACAGGAAATCTCTGATGTAAAACATTCTATAAAGCAGTCCATGAAATACAGAATAACAGCAGAAAAAAAGAGGCAAATTCATTCACCGGAGAGACAATTACTGGAAGCTGAGAAGAAGAGAAATACCAATCTAAAGGTTTTCTCCATTTCCTTCTTGTAAATCAATCTTTGGGTGTTTAATGAGTTCCTATCAGCCTATGCAAATAATTCACAATGAATAATTTATCAGGTGTTTCTTTTTCTGCTTGTGGGATCTCTAAAGGCAAATTGGTTTCAAAATTTTGTTAGCACAGCTTTCTGTATGTTTCCATTGCAGTCACTTTGCTCCACAGTTGTATATTGATTCCAGCAGCCTGAAGCAAGCACTCCAACAGATTCCTTCCATTCTCCAAGCAGAGATTCTTTCATGCTACAGGAGGTCCTGCTTTCAGTCAGCCTCTGCAGGATCTTTCTCTCACTAACCTCCTAATCTGATCCCCTGAATAGGATGCTTGCATCTGGATTAAGATAAACAGCAGGGATTGCCACTGGTGCCAAACTAGGGGCCCTCCTTGGGCTCCCACTTTCTGAATTAGCTGGCTGAAGGGAAGCAGTATTTACCAGAGGAGCAGAAGCAGCACTCTTCTATGGTTTCCATCTCTCCCCTTATGCCGCCATCTTTCATATTTATGGCCAAGTTGTTCTATTTCACTGTTATATATATGCTTACACTTTATTTGCACTCAAGTGCAAAGATTCTGACCTTAGTCTCAAGTCTCATCTTAATAGTACCTGCCAGAAGGAAACTATCACCATACCAGAAGCTACTCCCATTTGGAATCAGAGTATGGTAATGTACAGCACATGGATTAACAGTGAGAACTCTCCTTCTGCTCAAGGGAACAAAGAACAAATGCTTGTGCAGAAAACTTTCAGTTCACATCTCTCATGAAATCTGGGGATGCCAGATAGGTCAGCAGGCCTATCTGCCATGTAACACACCAAGGATGCAGACAGTGCCAGAAAATTGACAAAGTTCCTCAGCAAGAAAATTCTGAAAAGAAAAAGGGAAAATTAAAGAAGACTACAGTGTTTTTCTTCCAAATATGCTCAGATCTTTGGATGATCAGATTATATGGTGGGAGTTCTATTACAGTGACTTCAGTGGAGACAATTAAGGGCTACAGTAACTGAACGCGGCAAAATATTTGAATGGCAAGGAGCATTGGTAGCAAGTCCCACTTTGTTAGATGTTTAATGCATCCCACTCCATCAAGTGTCTTCTCCAAACACATCTTCTTTAACTTTTTCTGTGGATAATGTCAAACACATACTTTGCGTTTGAAGAATCATCTTCCTCATAAGCACACCTCAGATATTCACTATTTCAGATTGCTAGAAAAAAAAGTCATTCAAAGCTATATGAAGAACATTTCAATTCTTAAATGGAAAGGTTCATCTTCTTTACCTCAAGATAGGCCATCTAAAACTGCCATTTGTTGCTGACTTCTAATGTAAAATTGGGAGAGCTTGCATGACGAAAATAAAAAGGGAGGGGAAGGAGAGGACAGAACAAATGGAAGAATAGAAGGCAATCAAGGAGAGAAGGAAGATTAAAGGAGCAGAGGAAAAATAGAGGTAAAGAAATAAGAGGGATGGGGAGAGAAAAGGAGAAATATACTTGTATGATGTTTGCAGTAACAACAACAACAAAAAAGAAACAGAAAAAAAAGATACTGGCAAAATGCGGTGAAAATACTAGACCTTAAAACAACTCTAAGAAAATAGTAAACGGTCTCAAAATCCCAATAATTGATTTTGTTGCCTTGAAAAGCCAATTACAGTTTTGCTTCAAAGTTTAGCCATATAAAATCAAACGCCAGGTCCCTGACTGCATGTATTTCTAAGTGAAATCAATGAGAATCAACAGCAATGGCAGCATTCAAATCTATGCTGTTTTCATTGCAGAAAATGTAAGCACAATACTCTTTCTGAATCTGCACTTCTGTCTCTTTGCAGCCTCCATCACACTCCTAATATATGCCTATCGCAAAACCACTGTTGTTAGCCTTCCTCTATTGATGGCATCTAGCTGAACAGAAGCCAGAAAAGGAGAGTGAGTATATTGTCTGTTCTTAATAAAGAATCATTAGAGGATACATCAACAGCACCCCTGCTTCCTCCAGCACTTAGTCTATTTGCCTCTAGTCACTGCTCTGCACTTTATCCCTATTCTTGCATAATTGAATACTATATTTTACCTTTTTTTTCTATGCAAGAACTACTCTTATCTGAAAAGTACTGCAAACTCATTCAAATTTCATGAACTCATACTGGGCCTAATGCAAACTAGCCAGGAGGTGGTACAGGAAAAAACAAATAAATGAATAAACTGACACCTCCGCACTGCCCATCAAGAGTTCTGCTTTTGTTCTTTCTATCCATGGCTCCCCAGTCTTGCTTACCTCCCCCGCCTCCTCTTCTATGGAAACTGAAAAATTAATGAGCAGCCAAAACTTAAGTATTTCAGTCTCTTCAGACTTACAACTTACTGCACAAAGCCTGTGTTCAAGCAATCAGATTTTCACACTGAGACTTCTCTTGAACTGTTGAAGTTTCCAGTCACTCCGCATGATGGGTCTGGTATGACAACCTGCAAACAAGGGTCAAGTGAGGTAGCAATGGAGTCTCACAAGAGTTAGAAAGATGCTCCACTGGTGGCACCAGTTCAAAGATCTACTGACAGTTTAAACAAAAACTCAGTGTCACTGTACATGTGCTGGTAGCCTATGAGGTCCATGGCCATCTGGAGGGGCTGGCAAGAGACCAGATGGTTTCTGGAGGCTGTAGAATTGCCCGTTTCCCATTGACCTCACAGACAGTAGTAACCTTATTTCCTACAATCTCCCAGCCTATATTATCTCTCTGTGATGGACTTCCTATATTGAGTAGGCTCTGGCATAGCACAGCACCAACAGTCAGTTCTGCTTCCTTCAAGTAACCCCGATGTGTGCCTTCCAGAGGAAAGGGTCAGGCTGCCAGGCTGCCCTTGTGCTGCCCCATGGCTGCCCTGGAGCCAGAGGGGAACACCACTTCTTCTCAACTTACGGTTTCCATCAGATCAGCTCAGGTTCTTTATACTGACAAGGGGATGGGCAGAAGTACTACATGCATTGCTACAGGCAGTGGCTCAGTGGCCCTGCCTGTGTGATGGCACACAAGGAGTTCAGCACGTCATGTACTACAGATCAGCACGAGTGGGATACACCATCGTTTAAAAGCTCACCCTAAAATGCAATAGGGTGACTGTGTCTTCAAGCCTATTTTGTCTGTGCAAATGTCGAATTATTCTTCCTTTTAACATAGTCTAGTTACTGGAGACATGAAAATCCACGGGGAGACATCAGGCTTGTAGCCTTCTTTACATGTCTCATTGGGGACGGGAGGACAGATAATACACAATCACGTTAATTAGCCAGAGAGAGTGACTTACAGTCTCCTGTACTGTGTGCTTTGAATTCTGACCATGGTTGAGCAAGGGAACAAACTCAGGTATGTACTTGAGTTGTCTGTACAGTCAAATATATCCATCTCTAGGCCGTAACACAAGAGAAAGATTTACTTCCCTTTACAAAATCAAGGTCTCCAAGCACAAAATAGTGAAAGAAAGAAAATTTAATATTTCCTTTTAGAAGTCTTTTAGCAAAAGAACGTGTCACTATGATGTACACAGATAGAGCAAGAAGACAAATTTGATAGAATAGGAATAGTGAATAAAGACTACTTTTAAGGACACTGTCCCAAAACATTTTTTGTTGTGATTCAAAGTCATGTATTTGATTTGCAGTATAGAGCCTTTCCAGAAATACTCTATGACTTGTAGTACGCTGGGTAGTAAATCAGAGTCATCAATCAGGAGGCAGAACAAGTAGGTTTCTTATTTAGAAAAGGATACAGTTCAACAAAGCTGTGAGGTCAGCTGAAATGAATAAGCAATATTCTTTGAATTTTTCAGTCACTGGGGCTGAGGAAAAGCCTTTCTGAATTTTTCTCATTTACAGTGTGCTTGTGAAGCTTGTTGGTGCTCCTGATCTCACCACAGAAAGAACACATTAATTATGAGGAATCACTGTGGTTCTACAGTTGCCAAGTGGAACTTTGCATGAAATACCTTTAAGAGATGCTAGCGCTAGATTTGCTTAGGCTGAAAATTAGGAACTATTTATCATGCTGCATCTGTAAAGCTATTTGTATGACCATGAACTCCTGGAAAACTTGCTGCATGTCTACTCTCAATTTCTTTCGTTTTCTGCCCTAATGACCACTTGTAATGTTGATCTCTGTCTCGAGTGTGTTCCTCCAGTATCTTTCACCAGACCTTCGTGGCTTCTGCTTGCCTTTCTCATGCAAGTTAAACTCAGTGAAATTACCAAGGTCAGTAAGGTGAGCCAGATTTCCCCATTAGCTGCTGGAGAATTAATCTGCTGGGGCTTTGTTCTCTGAATCATACAGCTTCTGTTCCTGTCTTCTCCACATGGTTACACACATGGCCATGATGATAACCTGGCTCTCTGACGTGCTGCTTTCTCCTCATGTACATCTGCCAGATGGTGCTGAGTATCAGCTCTGAGGATGAGCGCTAAGCAATAGTGCCTGCTTGTTGTCAAACGGGATCAGGAGCACATCGGCTGTGCTCCCAACTATTCACTCTTTGTCTGGAGTTTCTCAGATATTTCAGTGCCAGCCATACATCACAAATTTAAGAGCTGAGGTGACAATTCCAAATATGAAAATCATTGCAGAGTAAATGAAGCAAATGATCATTTTTGACAAATACACATGAGTGTTGCACTCCGAAATCTGGCTTGAACGTCTCTAAATAATTAAATTTATCTACCTCAGTAACTGCATTTGAATTGCAAATTAACTCACTTGCTCAGCCCTGCTGCGTACATGTGCACCTACTGCTACCTGGTGCTCTCCATGGCTGCCATCCTGCGGTGTGCCAGCACATGTGGCAAGCACATTTTAGAGCGAGCACGCCTGGGCAAGGATACCAGGCCCTGCCGTGCAGGAGCAGCTCAGAACCACTACACCATGTTTTGTCACCCTCCTTCCTTGTGCTTCCCTTCAGTGCTGGAACTCAGCACTGCTGAGGTTTTCTCTCTGTGTTGCGTCTGTCTTTGTTCAGTGCTTCACTGTTCACCTTGTCATTCAAATCCAGATGCACAGTCAGAATTACCCATTTCCCTGCATACTCCTCAGCAATTTCCCCTAAACAATGACCTCGTTCCTAGGAGATGTGACTTCCTTATGTCCATTTCACAAACAGAAAGCTGACATACACATATGTTAATGCCAACAAGGTCAACACATCTGAAACACTTAGAGATTGACTTTCCTTCTCAGGGAACCTGGTGTCCTATTGTACTATATTTCTCTGGAGCAAGGCAGAGCTCTCCTGGATTCCGCTGGAAGCTCCAAATGTTCTTCATCTCATTTCAAGTTAGATCAATGGGCTTAGATAAGAAACCCTAAAATTGAAGAACATGGGCATCACCTGTGAAAAATGTTAGTGAAGTGATGTGATTTAAATCTCTGTGGGATTCAGGCAGCATCAAGAAAAAATCAAGTTCTCCAGGGCAGTATTTAACAGCCCATCCCAGGAGGCTGAGCTTGGTCCATTTTACTCTACTTTCCCAGTTCCTGCAGCAAAAATATAAGGAGATCCTAGAGACAGTATCCTTTCTCACCACGGCCCTGACACATCCTTCTGGCCTTCTGAACCATTTGCAAGTCTGCTACAGCTCTCTGCTTTCCTTCTGCTCCATCCTTTGCACTAGCCCTGTGCATGCAGAATGAAGCAAGCAGAAATTGCAGTCTTGCAGGGGTGTTTTCACAGGGAGAGCAAGAGACAACTCTGACACCAGCCCAACTCTTCCCTCAGCTTACCAGTCCTGCTGCAAAGCTCTTCATGTGCTGTAAAGTTTGGAACTTTTACAATCAGGTAAGGCAGTCATCTCTTTCTTGCAAAGATCCAAATTGCATTAGAGAACTAAAAATGTGGGCCCGAGATAACGAGGTGATTTCAGCTGATAGCTGAATGGAAGCACTGGTTAGTGCAGTGTCCTCAGGTGGATGGCCAGTCCTCCACCAGCTGAGTCTGCAGGGGTAAATTCCTCCTATAGCAACCCTTTTCTGCATCCAAAAGTAAAACCCACAGTTCTTCAGCAGCACCTCCTGTTTACCCTTTCCACTTACGGATTGTGCCATCTCCAAAATCTTCTCCTCTCTCTGCACAACAGCAAATTATATCACTCTCACCCCACCTGGGTCAGATCATTGTGTCTGTCTGTACTGCAGTCAACACAATCAGCACCTGCTCTGCCAACCTCATACTCGCTATACGTGCCCAAAAGCCATTATGGCCGAATGGCAAACAGTTCTTAATGAGATTTTGTTGGCCCATCTGAAGATTTAGGTGTATTCAAAAGTGTAGGGCAACTAAAGGATGCCAAGCACCTTCTGCCACAGTTACTGATGTCAGATAGCCATGGAGAGAGGAGGAGGCTTGTGTGGGCATGCACTGTGGGAGTATGCTCTGTGTATTTTTAGAATTTTGCTCAAATCTGTCAAATCTGTCAAATGAAGAAAGGATTTTATATCGATTCCAAGCACCTTCATTACTGCAGCTGGCAGCAAAGTGCTGAGTAGCTGCACTGCCTGGTCACAGACCCAACCCACCAGCTCATTGGTCCGCAGTAGCACCACCAGCACATAGACAGACTCAACTCTGCAGCAAGCCTAGATCCATGTTTACCCCAAGCCTGAGATCTGTCAGCAGAAGCTTGGCAGTGCTTCTGATGTGTTCCACTACTGCAATAGCCAAACTCATGTGTGGCAATGGCTGCAGCAGCACCCACCAGCTCCAGAGATGGTGTTTTGACTGCACCATGTGCACTTGCACTTGCAGCTCCAGGTGGTGTCCAAATGCACAAGGGAAGTTTTGGGTAAGATTCAGTCTGGGTAGATGTCAGTTCCCAAAATCATGCGTAAGAAGTTGAGGAAGTTGCTGTCTTAACCAGGAGCCCCCTCTGCTTAAATACATGCTATATGCTGAAGTATTTCATATATATGCATACACACACACGTAATATTTGAGAGTTGGACCAGATGACCTTTAATGGTTCCTTCCAACTCAAATGATTCTATGTTTCTTTGAATATTTTTTTATTCAAGAAACCAGTGAAAAAATTGTTTTATCTTCTTCTGATATAGTAACATAGGTACAGCATCTGCAGTTATTTCACTGCTTGTTGAAACACTCTGGTGTTTCGTGCAAGTGATGTCTTTCTGGAAATAATTTTCTTTTTGACATAACTCTATATGTATAATTTTTTGTTTAGGCATCCTGCAGGTTAATAGAATTGAGAGCCAGATGCCTTGAGACAAATTAGCTATTAGTAAAGTATAATGCTTCACAGTTTGACTTACGGGAGACTCTGATCGCATGGCTTTGGGCTGCCCATGCTGCTTACTGCTATGTAAGCTCTGTTCTTATTATGGCCTTACCTCCACAGAGCTTCTATCTTTAAGCAAAGAGTTTATCTAAATAAGAGCTGTGAATGATATCAGATGGCTCTGCACTGAAAAGACCCATCTGACTCTGCACTTGCTTAGTCATTCTGCAATGCATTCTTCATCTACAAGCTTCACTACATTCACACATAAAACCAGGATGTTTTTATAAATGTTTGAAAAATGACAGTGTTCTGAAGCTGTTTGGTATGGCTTACAAATGTATCTGTGTTGGTAAAGATCCCTCTGATTGGACCAAACATTCATCTAAGCAACCACACATTTGTTAACAGACAACTTGAGAGAAGACAGATTGTGAAAAAGTTTTTTTTTTTGTAATTAAAAATCACTCTTATCATCTCCAATTTTTCTTGCTTAGTTATTATTCATGTCAGGGTCCTTCTCATCTGGGCTTTGGTTAAGAAACATTCATGCTCCAACCTACTTTCAAATAAATCAGTAAGATTAATTTCTAACCAGTGCAGTTAATTACAGAAGACCTGTTGCCATGTCATAGTTAAATTTAGCATGCAAAATGCAGTTTCACCCTTTACTGTTTACCATATATTCTCTTTTTAAAACTTGACATTTATGAGGTGTTTCAAGAAAAACAGTAATTTAGGCTCTAAGTGCTAAGTAATTAATAATTTGATCAAAAAAAGTTTGTGTTTTGAGCTTTGTGATTTCTTGAAGCCCAACTACACTGACTATGATAAAACTCAGTAGGAGAGAATGTTCAAATGCTGAGAGTTTAGTTGTTTCTGGGTGACTGTACCTATTTTACTCAGTAACACTAGCCTTTAACATTCAGACTTCCAGCAGTCAATTAACAGAAAGTTGAAACAGAGTTTCCTTCCATAGAGTGTGAGAAACATTTAAACCAGATCAAGAGCAAAATCCAATGAGATTTGCTCACTTAAGAGCCTCACTGAGGCTCTCTGCCTCCAAAGCCAAGGAGACAAAAAAAAAAAAAAAAACTTCAGTAGGCTTCTTATAACATCAGAAACACATTTTCTGGGCATTCACTGCTGGTGTATTGAAGACAGAGGCCCCTCTTTCAAGATGGAAGTCCTCAACTGGCTGACAACAACTGCCTCAATGGAAACCAAGAAATCTGTTCATATATCAAAGCTCATGGATCTCTCATGGTGCCCAACCCACCCACAGATATCCCTTTGATTTATAACTCCTTGAATCCTGACTTGAAAACATGAGGTCCTCTGCACTCCCGTCCTGAAAAAGAATGATTAAAAAAAAAAAAAAAAAAAAAAAAGCTTTTTAAAACAATGGTAACCTTTTTCTGAGGGAAAAAAAACAATTTTGATAAGTGTGCTGTTTCTCCTAGACTCCTAGTGAGCAGAAAAGAAAAAGTCATGTTCCTACTAACACATTTCTTATCTGAGCAGTCTCAAGAGGACGCATTTCTCAGCTCATGAAGGACAAATCCCAGAGGTAAGTAACCACATCCACCCAAGTTCTGACTGCCATCATCCCCTTCCCTTCCAGAAATCAAGCCCAGTACAATGTATCCTCATCCATGCAACCCTGCCATGGAGTTCAAACACAAGGAAAAGAAACAGGGGCGATGAAAGTAGCAGGAGAGTGTGGATATTCATTCACGGAAGCACAGATTCACCATTCAGCCTGTTATTAAAAGCAATTGAACCTGGTTTGGTGTGGGTACACAGCCACAGCTACTTGTAGTTGCTACCCCTGCAAAGTCATCTTTGGACACCCTGCTTGTAGCTTCCAGTAAAGTTTTAGGCCACCCTTCCTTTTTTTACACACAATTATGAAGTGCTGAGGGTTAAATTTGTTGCAGCAAATGGGATTTGGATGGAAAGGGAAAACGTCCTGTGGAAAATAACTTCCTGGTGTCTAAAGCATGGATCTTCTGTTCAGCACCTCAGAAGAGCAGAACCTCTTCTGTTCAGCGTGTGTTACAGCCTTGGAACCTTTGTCTGACAGAGGAGCACTTTGTACTGTTACATGCCTACCTTTGAAGGTTATGAAGGGAGGGACAAAGCTTAAAGCTGTGTGTTCCATAAAATGGTTGGAATGCATTTCTGTGAGTGCCCTCACTGTAGAAAGTAGTTGCCCCAGCACTGTGACAGTGTAAAGAACAAGTATGCAGCCCAACAGCTTGATTTCAAAAGCTCAAAAGTACGCAACATATGAATGAAAAAATATGTAGATTAGTTGCATGATGTCACAGTGTTCACCTTCCTTCTAATTAAACTTTCTATTTAAGGAAAAAGAGAAAAGGGATTTAAATCAACATGAATGCCAAAAAACAGCTTATATTCCATACCTTCATATTTATCATGTTGATGGCTAGGAAGAATTCAGCACTGTCAAATTGTGCCACTGAGGAAATAGTCTTGAAAGCCAAATGAAACAGTCAGAAAGTACAGATTTTTATCCAAAGAAGGAGAAAAACGATTGAATACATTTAGGGAAAAAAAAAAAAAATTAATAATGAAAAAGAGGATTTTATTTCCACCCGAATCTCCACCTCTTTTATTTAGCAGTCAGGGAAACAAGTACCTGTCATTCAGTATCTTCACAAATTACAGCCCAACCTGTAAATACAAACTGAGCACTTGATCCAATGCTGAGGTGTTTCTATTTTCTCTTTAATATTGTTTCATGCATTCATGTGCTAATAGAGGTTAAACTAGATGATTCTTCAAGCTACCCTCTATGTTTTATCTGCCAGAGCTACAAAAGCCAAAGAAAAATCAACGCTTTTATATTGCAAAAGGAGAAAGTCTCCAAACACTGCTATGAAGTAGGGTATTTCTTCTCATGTATCATTTCAGCTGCAGTTGTTTAGAACAAAAATATTTAGTCAGAACTGGATTTTTATGAGGAATACTCATGTGTTACTAATGTTCTGCTGGCATCAGACTGATTCCCCCGAATCTTTCATTTTCTCCTGGTGAATCACTCTGCTCATAAAGCAAATTGCCTTGTCCTGACTCTGATTTCCACATTATTTTTGAGTGTTGGCTTCAGGTGGAGGATATGCAGCAGCTTATCCTTGAGAAAATTCAGCATTGTTGTGCTAGCGCAATCTTCATCCTAAATCAACACATACGATCATCCCTATGCAATGAACAACACACACAAAAAAAAGGGAGGAATCCATTCCTAAATGCTTCCACTCAAGGGATGACTGCCTTTTCATTGCTGAGTCCAGAAGCAGACTCAGATGTGAAATTAAATACAAGAGAGACCACTTAACCACAGACAAGAGGCAAACCAAAGTTTTTATCAAACTTACTGCTTATGCCCTTTGAATTCCCAGCTTTACCTTCAGCCTCCCTAAAAGACCAATTAATCCTCCTTCATACCACAAATACATGAGCCCCTTTTTAAGCCTCCCAGCAGTCTTGAATATGGACCAAAAAAACCCTCTGTGGAGCCCCACATATAAGAAGCTGACAAGGTCAGCTTTTCAGATTTCCACATCTTCCCAAAGATTTGGAGGAAGGTTAGGAACATAAATGGCTGAGAAAAGAGATTCAGAATTGGAATAAAAGTGCTATAAGAAAAAGATTTAATGAAAATCTCTGCAACTCACAAAAATTCCCAGACTGCCTAGTGGAGAGGGAGCCAATGAACAACCTGGAGAGAGCGACTGGGTTTAGCAAAAGTGCTTCATCTGTTTCAAATAATCTTCAGATCAGATAAACAAAGAATGGTTTGGGTTGGAAGGGCCTTTAAGATCATGAGTTCTAACCCCCCTGCTATAGGCAGGGACACCTCGCTCCAGACCAGGCTGCTCAAAGCCCCGTCCAGCCTCGCCCTGAATGCTTCCAGGGAAGGGGCATCCACAACCTCACTGGGCAACCTGTTCCACTGTTTCAGCATCCTCACAGTAAAGAATTTCTTCCTAACATCTCATCTAAATCTACGCTCTTCCAGTTCCGCTTGTCCTGTTGCTACATGCCCTTATAAAAAGTCCCTCCCCAGCTTTCCTATAGGGCCCTGAAATCTTGATGCCCCCACTGATTGGGTTGGAGAAAGAGATCTGATTACAGAAAAAGCAGCATATTCCTTTGGACAGAGCCAGTAAGAAGTCTACAGTGAAGTAAAAAAGCAAGCATATGCATAGCAAAAAAATTACAATAAATGCCTGTGTGTTACTATAATGTTTCATAATCAAACAGGATTAGACACCACAAACTAAAGGCCAAATTCTGCTTTGAAAGTGCAAGATAGCCTTGCATTTATAGCAGCAGTGATGCAGGAAATAAATTTTGACCATGACCTTCTATTTCTTTTGTGTCCTTTGTGCCAGAAGCCAGATTTACAAAGGTCTTTTATGAGCTACAATTGCGTATGGGCCCATTGACATAAACACAGGGACCTGCAGAAAATCATCCCAGGATGTCTGGAAAGGCTTTTTAAATTTTTAATAACAAATGAATCACATTAGAAAGAGTATACAGAATGAGAGCTGCTACCATTGCCACCAGCAATGGTATTTTTAAGAAACCAGACTTAAGCTTGCTGATTCTAAGTATCGCAAGCTCCTTCTTTCTGTCGTTTGCATGCACACACTTAGTCTGACAAATCATCCACAAAATTAGAACAGTGGATTTAATTAAAAAAAAAAAAAACATGCAATGAAGATTTTTAGAAAAATCCACCATGGTACAGTAAGATTATTTCATTATTTTCCCATCTTTTCAATTTAATCTGAAAAATGGACATTTTGCTACATCCTTCTCTCAATACACTTCCTATGCATCCAAATTACATTAGGAACACCACTTTTTTTAACAACTGTAATCAAGCCAAATTTGAGTTTCTCCAACAAAATTATTGTGAACTACTTCCTTCTCTTTTCATATGCATGTATTGACTTGAATAGTTTTTTGCATTTGAATTGGAGCAAATGACATTGAAATAGAGCAAAATATTTAATTTCCTTAGATCAACAGTTCTTTACACTTTCCGAATACGGTCTTATAATCTGGGGGGAACAGTGTGAGTTGTTCTTCCTATCAGAGACCGAGTCTGGTAATTTCCCTGTGCAGCAGGCACTGCCTGTTTACTCTAGAAAACAGCTCATCTGTTGAAATATTGAGTTATGTTCTTTGAATGAAGTATTTTGTTGCATCCCATTGTTGGGGTTTTTTTTGCTGAAACGTCTTCCTTGAATGCTTTTTGACATAAATTGGTAAAATGTAGGTCATCTAAATGTCTACAGTTGCCTGCATCATCCTCTCTTTATTCACTGTAGACTACGAACCTTGAGAGTCTGCATTTGACAGCAGTGCCGTTATCCAAGTCACTTACAGAGTAAACACTGCAGCCACAGCAAGAACTTGAACTCGTGCTTCAGAGGGGTTTTTTGCATCCCTAATTATTGTTCTTTGGTTTGGGGTGGTGCTTGCAGCTCCTAACAACAAAAATGATCCCTCACAGGTATCGGGTGATGTGTAAATGAAAACTGGAAAGGAAGATGAGCAAAATGACTTGTTGATGGGTATTTTTTCACAGCTGTCGTTTATACAGACACTCACGCTTTCTCTTCCATTTTTATGTTAAATGCTTTAATTTTGACTGAGCTTGTGCTCAGCTTCAGCACCATTCAAAATATTTAGGGTCCAATTTAACCCCTATCCAAAAAACGTGGCCAGAAAGACTGACTTCATGTCTCTGAGGATGGCACCAAGATAGAGAAGGCTCCTACACTCCTGCGGTGGCAAAAGCCAAGCCCTGGGGACATGGCACTGCAATTGGTCCCAGCATACATCCCCATAGCATGGCACAGGTTGCTGTAGGGCCTGGCAGCTGCACCAACACCACTTCAGCAACAAACCCAGCATGCTTCAGCACTGGTGCTTTCCTGCTCTATTCCCCCTCTTCTCTCCCTGTCTCTGGCACTAACACCAGCCATTTTCATTCCTGACATCACACTGTAATTTAAGAAAGCTCTTGTTCTACAATTTGAAAAACTATTTTTATGACTGCATCTATTCAGATAAATCTTCCTCAAGTCTTTGTACCAGAGCTATTGAAGCAAGCAGGAGTCTCAAAATGGTTCTGAAAAGTGCTTATTAAAATTGTTATATCTAAAAAAGGCTTGCTAGGAAATCTTTACACAGGCTTCGATTCCAGGAAACAACCACGATCTTTCCTCCAAATGCGATGATCAGACGAACAAAAAAAAAAAACCAAAAAAACAGAGAAATAAAAAAAAAAAAAGAGAGAGAAAAAAAAGTATAACCTGGAAAACATCACCTTGCAATCAGAAATAACAAAAAAGAAACTCCACGGGCTGCATAACATTATCTAGGACCCATCTTCTTGGTAGGAGCATCACAGGGCATGTCTTTGGGGGTGGCAGATGGAGGCGCAGGCCTGTGAGGTAGAAGCAGGGTGAATGAGTGAGAGCTACTCATCTTCTGGTGAGTTCCTCTCCCCCAGAGAGAGTTACAAAGCCACAGGATGTCCCCACGATTCAGAATTTTCATTCCCACTTCAGAGCTAGATGAAAGACTTGCAAAAGCATATGTATCCACATAGCTCCTTAATGACTCTGCCTCCCAGGGGGATTTTTGTGCATCACTTATTCAGGAGAAAGACAGCAATAGGTTGCACCATGTACACTTACCAGTAATAATTGCTTTTTAAGCAGCTGTTTTCTTCTGCAAAGAGCTTAACAGGCACCTACTATCAATCTTCACAATGAGGGAAGGTTATAGATCTTCCAGAGATGCAGATAGGGAGCTGCGGGATAGCAGCCGAAGCCATTTCCATAGCCTAAGGCAGCATCTACATCGCAATTAGAAAATACATATGGAGAGAAACAGTTGGTGCTGAGGACCTAATGCCCACATTATTCAGAAAATGGGGAGGATTTTCTTCAGACTGCTCCTGTCTGGGTTGGTGGGCTGAATGCCCATGGGCGGCTGGGAGCGCTTGTCTCCATGTCCTCCAAGAGGAGTTGAGTTCATTTAGTTCTGAGACTGCTCTGCAATGAAAATCAACAATGACCATGCAGACAGCTGCTTCAGGATGCACTCCTGATCTGAACAAAACCACTCCTGAAATGCACACTTTTTCATCCCATCTAGCATCCTGCTCCTCAATACCTTCAAGAGCACTGAAATAAGTCATGCACAAAGGTACAACGCAAGGAGAAGAAAGGCTGTGCAGTCATTTCTCTTTTGATTCGGCTCGTACACTTTTCATGTTGCTTCGATAATAAAGAGAGGGAAAATCTGAGGCAGAGCTATTCAGCTAAACCACACTTCACTGCCTTGTTTTGAAGAAAGAAACTCCAAACTTTTCTATCTTAACTATTGAGCTGTTTTAAGACAGAAAATTTCCTATTCTTGGTATTTTTTTTGCATATTCCTCTGCATTAATGAGACATTTTTCATTTTCTCTCCGAGAATTCAGCAGTTTTCTGAAGTTAGCAATTCTACTTCTTGTTTCCTTACCACCTATTTCTGCATAGCAGAGAATGAGCTGCTTTTTGTTCGGCTGCAGCTTTCTGGTTATCTGCTGTGGCTGCAGTGCTGAGCACCTTTCACAGCAATACCAAACTCTTCCACATGCACTGATTTTGCTGCAACAGAATTAGAGCTTCCAAAGCACTCTTCCCATGGCTGTGTAAATGAGGGCATGAGGAAGCCCAAAGCAGGAGGCACAGCAAGGTGGGCAGAGCTGCACTGTTTCTTCACGAGGTTGGTTGTAGGGGCAGGTGCTTCTAGTCCTTCATTGTGCACCTTTCTGAAACTGGGAATTGCATATGTGAATAAATACATAGGCACTTCTGCTTTCCTAGTCCCAATGCGCACAGCAACACCATTTCTTGTGGCAATAGGGAAAGTAAATGACAGCTTTCAGTCAAAGTGACTCTGTTTAAACAAGTACATTTGCTTTTTTTTTTTCCCACTTTTCCACCCTTCCACATGCCCTGGCAAGTGAAGTGAGGCCAGACAGCTCCTGGCACAAGCATCTCCACCTGCAGCAAAAATGCCTTTGGTCAATATTTTCTAGTGATGAGCTGCCGAATGATCTTCTGCTTGGCTGCTGGACCCAGATACACCATACTTCTAAATATTTCACATTTTGGAGAATGGTAAACTGGTCTGTTTCTGTTATTTAGTGACATGTGCGATAGCACTACAGTAGAAATATAGCACATGCCTTTCATTTTTTTCTTCTAAAGTTCTTGTGTTACTGCTTATTGTAATAACTTACTGAGTAATCTCAGTGCCCACAGAACCGAACAAGGGGAAATGGTTTTAAAGTAAAGGAGGAGAGATTTAGATTAGATGTCAGGGGAAAGGTTTTCACTGAGAGAGCGGTGAGGAATTGGCAAGCTGCCCAGAGAAGCTGTGATTCCCCATCCCTGCAGGCACTTGAGGCCAGGTTGGATGGGGCCCTGGGCAGCTGAGCTGGTGGGGGGCAGCCGTGCTCACAGAAGGGGTTTAGAAATGAGTGGGCTTTGAGATCCTTCACAATCTGAGACATTATATCATAAAATGAGTATAAGTTGGCATCAAACCAAGGACAATGCAGTCAGTGTTGTTAAATCCCTGACCAGATATTGTAATCCAGCATTCATTTAAGAGATTCCCATCCTAGTAAATTTTCATATTTCTTCACATAAATGCCTACTTTTCTTGGATGCAAAACACCAGAAAATGTCTTTTTAGCACTAAGATTATCCAAAGCATACTGTGCTGGTACGTACACAAGCATAACAGAACAATCGAGATACAAATTCTGGATCTACTAGTTTTAGTAGATGAAGACTGTCTTTTTTTAGAGGAAATCTATGCACAAAAGTACACAGCCTCTGCATATACACACATTCCTTCAGCAGAGCAAATGCCTATAAGAATTATTCAGAGCTTCACTTGAAGTTGGTTACAAAACAATAAGCAGAGGAGGTCTGGCGGGGCAGAAGGGAGCAGCTCCCTGCTGGAAGCAGTGCTGGGGTGCCACTGGGAGACCCGGCTCCTGCACCCCCTCCCTCCCTCGCCCTCTCATCGGTCTTTTCCTTCTCACGACTCTGCAGAGCTTTCCAAATGAAGAAGCTGTTTCCATGACACCAAACCCTTAATTTGAAGCATACATATAAACAGCCTAGGATTGTGATCACAATGCACCATTCCATATTTATTTTATTCTTTTTAGGCTCTGTTTTGGACGCCGCTAGAAAAGCCGTATGAAATCTGAGGTAAAGATGTTGTGTTGTAACTGCTGAACGGTTTCACCATTGCTGTTCTACAAACACCTCGATTTTGCTCTCTGTTAAATTTCTTGTCATATTCAATAAGCTGAAAGAGAGGACTGGTCAGCTAATCAGTTGCTTTGTGCTTTGCCCAAACCGGATCAGTCTCTTCGGTGATTTTGGTGTGTTTTGTTTTTTTGTTGGTTTTTTGTTTTGTTTTGGGTTTTTTTTTGGTGCAGTCTCAGCTCACTGCATCTTTTTTCCTGGTTATTTACTTTTTCTCAAAAGCTGTTTTCTGGTCAAACTCCTCCTTTCTCCAGAAAGCTGTTTTACAGTCTTCAATCATGGCAAACAGACAGTACAGAAGTACAAATGTAAATATTCTCATTCTCTATTTATCCCCAAGATAAATATGTATCTAAAAGATAAATAAAGACTCCCTTGCACATAAAAGCTGTAAGAAAGTATATGCCATATTAAGGAAAACATAATATTGAGCTGAGTAATGAGCAGCACTGTCATCAATGGAACTTAAGCGCAAAAATCCA
This sequence comes from Centrocercus urophasianus, assembly GCF_019232065.1. Classification (NCBI taxonomy): domain Eukaryota; kingdom Metazoa; phylum Chordata; class Aves; order Galliformes; family Phasianidae; genus Centrocercus; species Centrocercus urophasianus. The sequence continues at coordinate 41,650,765 of NW_024884364.1, read as the reverse complement.
TTTTATTTTTAATTTCATAATTGTGCCTACTTAATCATACAGTTTCACTTTCTTAAAGGCAGACTTCAGTAAAAATATCTTCTGCTTGAAACACTGGTTGTTTGACTCCCAATGGAAGTGGAAGGCAAAGAGCAGGAAGGAAGGCTCTGTTCGCCCGCAGCATCCCCTCTCACCCAGCCACTGCCATGAGTGAACAGCATGGGCAGCAGTGCTATTGCCAGAGCAGCTAAATACTATTCACATCCTTGGCTTCATTATCAAGCCCGAGACACCTACAGGATATCCACACACACACACACACACTAAGTCAGCTGCCGGGGAAAGAGCTCCTTTGCTGAATGCCTGATTTTTGGTCATTCAGCACCAGTGGGGCAGCCGCACATGGGATGCCCTCTGCTCCCTTTTCCCACTGGAAGATGAGCAGGGCAGCCCATGTCCACCCACCACAGGGCAGGGAGTGTGCTGCAGTCGCAGCTGATTCCTGAGTGTGCATGGGGGACACAGGGAAAACTACAGGGTGGCACGTTTCCATCCGGCCCTTATTTGTATGCTCGCTGCTGAGCAGCAGCTCATACCTTTGGGCCATGTCTTTCACTGTCCTGGAAGCCACAAAGCAACAAAGAAACAAAAATACTGGGAGCTGCATTTTAATGTGGAGGCCTGGAGACTCCTTCCTGAAATCGGTGAGAGACAGTGCTAAATAAATCAAGTGATTTAATGCAAGAACCAAACCAGAACTGGCCCTTTTCCTGTCTCCAGATTATCCAGAAATTCCCATGTGCAAAGCCCGTGTGGCATTATGGAATGAGACAACCACAGATAGATTTGCAAGCTGAGTAATATATATGAGTAAAGGGTGCAGAGAGATTTCAGAATTGAAGCAATACATTATTTTACAATGTGATGACAGCAGACAAGGTCCTCCCATCCTAGTGCTGCTGTGGTGTGCCTGGCACTCACCGCCAAGGGTCATCTCTCTAATTTGCTGGTATATTTCCTGACACAGTACCATCTTTCCTCTTCAATTGGGATCCCTCCATCCCTCAAAAGAACAGCTAGGAAGGACAGAGAGGGTCTGCAGATGGCAGCAGTGGGCAGGCAGCCCCATCGCACCTTCTTCGCACACAGGGGCAATTGTGGAAGAGGGTCAGCCAGATATAGTCTAGTGAGTCTTCATCAGCAGCCACCCTCTCAAGATTTATGCCAAGTTGATGTCTAGCTCATGATAGCAGAGCCACTGACCCAGCAAACATCAGTTTCTAAACCTAGACAGCTTTGGGACTTGAGAACAAGTATTTTGAGGGCATCGCTATCCTACTGTTGGATTATTTATCACCTACTTTGCAGAAAACTTAGAAGAAAAGGAAGGTGATTTCACTATTTAAGGAACTCATGTGAGATCATAGAAGAGCCATGCTCAAGCCTGTTCCACTACAAATTCACTTTGGAAACCTCAAGCAAGCTTTTTGGTCATCTGTCAAGGAGACAGCAGCATGGCCACACATCACAGAGGGGAGATGAAGACAGACATGGAACATAGACAAGTCTGAAGCAGCAGATACAAAGTCCTGTGAAAAGCTTGAGGAAGAAGAAGGTTTGGTTTGTATCCCTGCCTTGCACAAGGGTTATTTGATATTGGAAATCTCAAGCACTGCCAGCATATTGACTAGTGGGTGAAGTGTGGCTCTGGTCCCACCAAGACTGCCCAGAGCTCTGGCCCTGGTGGATGTGCTTGGGGCTTCTCCAGGGCTTGCAGTGAGCAGGACAGTCTCCATATATGATCTGGGCTGTGAACAGGGAATGAGAAGAGGCAGTGGGAAGATGTAGGAAAGAAGTGGGGTAACTAAGGAGGGACAGAGTTACTCACTGGATCACACATATGGCAACAGAGAAAAGTAAGGATTTATACTATTAAGGTGCTGCCATTCCAGGTATTGTTCTGAAAACTACTCATGTATCTCTGTATTCTAGTTGAATTATATTTTTTCCCTTTAATACACTTGTTTATTAAGTCACACTATCACACCATTTTAGCAGTATTTATGTCTATCTCTCCGTGTGCTTCCATAGCCATTGTCCTCTTGCTTTTTCTCCCCTATCTGTAAGTCTTTTTAATTCTGTCTTTTGTGTGAGCCCCGTAGGCCAGGGATCATACCTACTTCTATTTTTGGAAACCACCTACAGAGAATAAATTATGGTAATTAAGTCCAGCAAAATTAGATTGTAGTGACTGCCAGACATGGAATAGTCACTGTCAGATATCCTCAGAACAAGGTATCTGGTTTTTGCCCTCAAGGAAGACAGAAACAAGGAAGATGCACCAGGCCAGTATCACGGAAGAACGTATTTCTAATCTCTAGGAAAGCACCTGGTGATCTGCCTACAGCCAGGGAATCACAGAAAAAGCACCTGTCCTTTGGGCCTTACTGCAGAAAGGATGCAATAACCTCAATGAATGCTGAATTTAAAACTGCATTCTACTAGAATTTCCATTCGAAGCTACACTTATTCCCTCGCCCAGGGCTTTGAGAGGGTAAAAGGGTGAAAAAAAGCTTTGAACACAACTTTCATTTCACATATTGATATTTGAAATGTTTCAAAATGATTAATGATCTACGTTTGCCTCAGACAAGCAGTGGCTTATCTAATATTCTGTTTATGAAAAATATGAAAAGATGAAAATGCTATTTCCCATATATTTGAAGCAAAATCTTCCATTTCTATAAAGGAAAAAATGGTCAATTGTCCTAACACAGAAGTAAGTTTGTGGCATAAGCCTCCCAGAGGAAGAAAAATAGATTCCCATTTGAAAATGCTCAGTTTAGCAGTTTTAAGGTGAAGGATGCTGAAGCTGAGGTAGTCACACATTCATTCAGTGTAGACACTTCAAGTTGCAGTGGCATGATGTTCTAGAGGTAAGGCAATTTAAGAAGGTGCAGATTGAATTGTCCTAGCTTGCTGATGCTTTAAGTACTTTAAGCACTTGTCCTGTATTGATGCATCTAAACACCTCTACAAGTGTAAACATGGCCTGTGAAGGGAAATAAATAGGAGGCATTATTTTCAGAGCAACCCATCATCCTGAGTAAAAAGTATCAGCATAAACTGCAGCTTCATAGCTTGTCTGCAGTGGGTCCCCGTTGTCCCAGGTAGGTGGAGCTAGGTGAAGGATTAGGTGTCCCTGGAAGTGCTTTTCTACCCAGTAACAAACCACTTGGCCAGCAGGAGAGCAAACTGGAACACTCCGAATATTTTTATTCACACTGAGGCATGATCAATGGATTATCAGGAGAGCAGAAAAGAACAGATATTTGGGGTATGTGCCAGATCTTGTTATGATCAACCCCTATGAGTCAGACTCACAGATATCCATGGTGGTTAACATAAAAAGAGAGGAATTCAGCAGGCAACCCCTGTTTGCTAAAATCAGTGCCAAAGCCCCATAGCCTCCAACAGGTCTGGATCTTTCCCCATGAACCAATGACTGATTGCAGATTTTGAACCTCTACTTAACCACACACAGTAGTCCTGAGCAAGGAAGCATTTGAGGACATAAATCTCAGTAACCAGTTTCTTGAACGAACTCCTTCAAGGAGAAACATTGAGCAGGAAGCAATCATAGAATATACCAAGTTGGATGAGACCCATAAGGATCAAGTCCAACCAAGAGTTTCAAACGAACTTGCCCTTCTTCCTATACCTTCCTATATCTTCTCAGACTCTAAGGAAGAGAGAAATTTTGTGCTGATGGCTAGGCCCTTCTGTCGCCTCTTATTTTCCATTAAGGAAGTGACATTTTTTTGACATTTGAGTGAGATGCTGTAGATCTTTCTTTAAAAATGTCTTGGCTGAAAGCGCTCCAGTGCTTTCTTTCCTTATTCTGACTTGTTTTTCGTATAGCTTCATCTACATGTGGCAGACAAACAGATGAGTAGTTCAAATTGCTCTGCCCAGCAGCCCTGTTTTTGTCACTATTTAGTATGCGAAAGTCTTCAAAATATCTACAAGATCTATCACAAAGTTTTTCCCCTTACTACCACCAGGCTTGGTGAATAATCTGGAGGAAAGCAGCCAAACCAGCAGCATCTGATACAAACTTCTCCATTTAATGAGAACTCTACTGGTTACTGACTTCTGAATCACTCAATTTGTTCTGTATTAATACATCATCTGGCTCCACACCACCCCAGTTAAAATGCATGTGCTGGATACAAGCAATGTATTTAAACAACCAACATGTCTTACTATAACAATATTTTGTAATTCTTAGGGGGCAAGCATCAGGATACATAAAATATAATTGATAAGAAAGCAGCACAGGCCATGCACGGTATACATAAAGGCACTCCCTTTGGAAGTGGGAATCCTTGAGATTCCATCATGTGGGGAACCTACAGCCCCTCTGCCACAAGAAAACAATGGGAAAAGCTCCTTTCCCCAGGAAAATGGTATGGTGCCATACACATAAGTGGAGCTTCTCAATGGCAGCTACCTATTAGAGAACAGTACAGAGTAATTTTTATACTATGAAAACATACTTAATTTTTTTAAAGTTGCCTTGGGGCTATTTATATCCATCTTTTCTATGCACATTTTATTAGCTAAGCAGCAAACTGCTAGATAAAGAGATTTATAATTGAAACGCTGACAGACTTCTGACTACAACCAACATCCCAAACTGCAGCATTACGGCAACCTGTGAAGTTTCCATGCCCACAGAATTTCAGTTCCAGCACAGTCCTCGGAGCTGGTGCATTCCACTTTTAAGATCAAATGTGCCAATTATCTGGTACTGAAGGATAAACCTGGACCAATTATATAAACATTTTAATTAATGCAGTTCTTGACAAAAGATCCAAAAGAGAACAGTGAAGTAACATCCATTAAAAGAAAACTGTGTTGCGACCACTTGGAATTACTTCCCAGTCATATAAAAGGTAATTGGATTAAGCGAAGGGGAAAAAAAATCAAGGTGATAAAGGTAATAGATATTTATTGCTACAAAGGATTAGCTGACATTATGATCAGGCACGAATTCGATGCTAGATTCGATAATTTGATAAGTAGAACTTGCCTTTCCATTTCGTATTATATCAACTTTTTTTTTTTATTATGATGTACCATAATGGGGAAAAATATTACATTATGGATTTGCTGGCCTGTGGGATAACCTTGAAATTGTGCCACTGAATTCCTACATCTTTTTTTAGATCCTCAAGATGGGACCAAAATAAAGTTGAAAGTATGCGGAAGATTAAAGTGAGGAGGAATGCTGGTAAATACAGAGCATGACCTTCCCTTTGTGTGGAGAAAGCCCCGCCACCTCCACTCATCAGGAGTCAAGGCACAAATGAAAGCTCCTGGGTAGGAGAGGAAGAGCACACTCAAACACATAGCAAAACTTACTCCACCAGGAGCATTCCTTATTGAATTAGAATTAATTATTTTAAGCTATCTCCCTGTACATATTATGTATATGTAAATACTGGTGACATACTCATTTCGCATCTATATTAATTCCTTGCCAAGGGTTGTGATGAAGCACATTATATTTTCCACCGTAAATAATGACTCATGTGCTATCTATATTAAACCAAGCAGAGAGGGGAGGCACGATAGATACAAACACAGAACAAATTTGTGAGTTTCATAATTCCTATCTTCTTTTAACCATCCTGTTCTACTCTCCTTCGAGGAAAAAAAATCATAAGCAGCAGTTTTGTCTGAATAAGTAATGGCATAAACAAGGAGTTGTGAATCTATATTTTATCTTCAAATCAAAATTGCTGACACCTACATCATTACAAAGCAATTGGATTCGTCTTAAATTGCTAAATTCTTCAGTGGTGGACCTGTGTCTGTAGGACTGTCCTCCAGCACAGTGGGGTTGCTAATACAACAGCAGTAACAACCTGCACGCACAGCCCCAGGGATATGACTCTTTTTCAACAACAAAAAAAAACCAAACCCCACACACAGAACAATTGTATGACACCATCAGACACACTCATTCCAATTTGTTCTACCTCAGTACTGACATTTTTCCCCATTAGCTATCACATCACTGTGATTTTAATATAATTATTTCAGAACATTGCTAAGCTCCTGTCTGCACTTGGAAATTTACCAAAATAGCTACAGTTATTCCGAGATGGTTTATTTCAATATAAATCCCAAAGTGGGCACTCTTATTCCAAAATAAGAGTTCTTGATTCCAATTTAATTTAATCTAGTTCTAAAATATCCTCCTGGGAGCTTATGCTGGAATAGCTATTCTGGTACATTTCCAAATGTAGGCAAGCCCAAGATCAGGGATTGGAGGCTGCAGTTTGCTGAAGAGAAAACTCTATTTCCACTTAAAAAAAAAAAAAAAAAAAAAAAAAAATTCAAATCAAATAAGCTTCAGAAATCCATCCATTTGAGAAATATAAGCCCTTATACAAAAAAGGATATGGATTCTAATTTAATAATGGTAGTTGCTTAACTCGGCACATGTTCATATCAATTAATGTCTCCCATCACAAATCCTCTTCAAAAGAGTCACTCAAACCTCACCACCCTCTGTTTTCATATAAACACCTGCTCTCAAAGCAAAAACAGACAAGCAAACAATAAGAGAGTTGGAAAGTAAACTAAGAAAATCATCTAGCCTGAGCAGCTTTTTGATCCCAAGAGAAGAGAAATGCCAAAATTTCTATTAGCTCAGCCAGGGGCTTCACATCCACTGTTGATTTTACACAAAAGGGATTCAAATGCTGAGTTGTTAGGCAGTATACAAAACCTAAAATATGCAATCTTCGAGAAAAGTAGAAAGAAGCCAGTGCTCCTACCTGGAGGGCAAGAAAGGATAGTATCTGGTGCTTTTGAAAAGCAGCTATAGGTGTTTTTAGTCCAAACTTTTTAAAGCCTATATATTAGCAGACAACATGTGTGCTAGCTTAATTTCTCATACAAGACATTGATTTAAATATTTGGTTCTATTCCTGTCGGATTTCCACAATATTGCACTGCAGGCATTTAAACAAGCAAACACATACATAAAATAATAATCCTCATCATAATGAAATCAATAGAGCTCTCTCATTCACTGAATGTAGATATTTGACCCAAAACAGTTATTTCAATAGATACGTCGCATGGTTGCTAAGAGTTGTGGCCTGTCCTTTACATTCTGTGGAGACTGGCAGCAACACAGCTTTTGGTTCACTTTATGCTCCTCAAACTAACAAGAGAAATCCAGGCTTTCTCATTTTTAGAGGCCTTTCTGCAACCTGACCATGCACAACACACGACAGCAGCGTTAAATTATGCTTCACTGGCTGCCCACAGTGCCAGCACTTGTCAGATCTATCTTGCATCCTCTGGTCACCTTTGAAATCTGTCCTGGGTATCACTACCATGTGGATCTCCTGTGCTGGTGCATGTGCTCTGCTCTGGGATATCCCAAACCCTATCCTAACCTTGCATCTCCACAAGGACCATCCCCATGAGCCTTCTCAGCAGCCTGGCTTCACATTGGATCAAGAACCATAGGCAGCCAAGACCCTGGGGACAGGGAAGGAATCTCCTTTGCACAACATCCACTTGTTGAGGTTCAAACGTGTGGAAAGGCAAGGAGTACATATAGTAGCTTTGGGTCACTCAGATCAGTGACACTGGCAGAAGAGCTTTCACCAGGTACGCAGAAGAAATGTCTTGGTCTCTGCTGCTTTGTTCTACAGGCAACATTCATCCCCTCTTCCTTCAGCTTCAGAGGAAGAGCAATGGTCATCCTCTCCCTCACGATGCTGAGCTGTGAGAGCTCTGCACGTCCCGAGCTGCGCAGGCGGGTCCTGATTGAGATGGAGAACGAAAGGGCAAGAAATAGCAATAACAGCTCCCACAGCAGCTCACGATGCGCTCCTCTCCTTCATGCCTCAGTAGCATCACCGCCACCTGAAGCAGTACGAGATACAAGGCGTTGCAAAGTGAGCAAATAGCCCCATCTAGCGTCCCCGGGTACTAAAGAGCAATTTTCCACCTCTGATTTCTTCCAGCCTCCCTAACTCGGTGAGAAGGACTAACGAGAGACCGAAAATCTCCGCTGCCCATCAAACAGGCACTGTGCAAGCTCTCGGCCAGGGCACCACTGATCAGAAGGTTTCTTCAACTGCGGTCAGAGCTTTCTCTTGCTATTCCATCTTACGCAGTCGGTAACTGCCTTCTTGGCTTTGCTTTGCTAATCTGACCACAAATTGGCAAACTATTTCAAGAGGAGAATTCAAAGGGGTTTTCCTGTGGCCTTTGCCACCTCTTTTGCATATAATGCCCGATGGCCTCCTTAGCTCTTCTAGAAAAGCTCTCTGGCTACAGGAGTCTGTTATTTGAGGGTGAAACGCATTAGCCTCTGTTTGCTCCAGATTTAATTCATCTATTTAAATAATTTAATACAGCATCCATCAGCATGAAAGCTACGCAAATTGAATCCAAAGGATTTGAAGACACATAGATTTAATAAACTACCTTCAAATCCTGGCTCTCAAATTATCGCTGTCTCTGGATTAATTCTACCTTAATTAGACCAAATAATTTTCTCAAACTGATTAAATTAACAAAATAAGGATGAAATAAACATAAAGAAAAAGCAATTGGAATATAAACAGCCAGAAAGTACGAACCATAATACTGAGCATCAAATCACACACGAAAACTCAATCCATGTAAGTTCTCATTGGAGTTCCTCAAAGTCCCTGAAGGGCTACCCCAAAATACAAGAACGACGGGGCACCACATGAAAATTCCAGACAGAGCTTTGAAACAGACAGAAGTGGGGTCTTCCTCCCAGGATGACCATTCCATTGCCAGACTCAATGCCACAAAATGCTGCACTCATTAAAAACACGAGTAGAATTTGACAAGTCAACAGAAGAAAAGTCTACGGAGAGCTATCAAACACAAAGATAAGAACATTTTTAAGCCATAAACTACTTTGGGGTGGGACAGCACACCGAGGAAATGTCTCTCAGTACTTTCTTTGCTGTTACACCCTTTCCCTAATTATCAGCTGCTCCTGTCAGAGACAGGATACTGAGCTTGACAGGCCTTTGGTCAAGAATAATGGGGCTATCTTTATATCTGACAAGTCATTAATTGAATATACTTTAAGTTGTTGACTCTGGCTTTGGAGCCTTATTGCAGAAAGTGACTAAAGCTAAAGCTCAGCTCATGGAATGTAGGATAACAACTAGTCTCACAGGCTTATCTAGCCTACAAGGGTTGTTCATGTTACAACTCCAGTTAACCATCAGATCCCTTATTATTGCAAATGCTAGGTCAACAGCTCGTGCTGACAGCTAATTACAACAAAATGGACAACAAGACTCTAGGAAAGATTCCAGGCAAGCAGATTCATCAGAAACAAGGACTTAAGGACTTTTTGGAGGAAGAAAAAAAAAAAAAAAGCATCTTCAAATAAGACCCACTATTTTGGGTACAGGATCCAAATATTTTACCATATCTGTCCCAACCAAATAGCTGGAAACTACAGTCAATATAGCCTAATTTTTTTCTGGATAGTTCTTTGAAAGAAAGAATAAGGAGAGCACCTTGTGCATGTCCCAGTTGGAAGCAGTGAACAAGAGCACAGAATCATAGAATTATAGAATATCCCAAGCTGGAAGGGACCTTTAAGGTCCTGGCTCCACACAAGACCACTCAAAAATCAGACCATGTGTCTGAGAGAGTTGTCCAGCACGGAAGATCCAAATCAGAAAGGTCTTTGCCCAGACCAGCCCCTGGAAACAAGAGGCAGAGTAGGCCACCACGCCAGAAGACAATGCATCCTCAGTGCTGAATTCAAAGAGATATATGGAAATGATCTATTTTTATACCCTTCCAGTATTCCAGGTGCAGACCCATACCCCTCCACCTAACAGGCATCACCACCTCCAGGCTGATTTATTCCATTTTGACAGCACTGGCAAGATTTCAGAGCAATAAAACATCCAGGCAGCTTGGCTTGAAGCCAGTTAGCCTAAGAAGCACTAACAGGGCCAGGCTGGATGGGGCCCTGGGCAGCCTGGTCTAGTATTAAATGTGGAAGTTGGTGGCCCTGCCTGTGATGGGGGTGTTGGAAACTCATGATCACAGAATCACAGAATCACAGAATCACAGAATTGTAGGGGTTGGAAGGGACCTCCAGAGATCATCGAGTCCAACCCCCCTGCCAAAGCAGGTTCCCTACAGTAGGTCGCACAGGTAGGCATCCAGGCAGGTCCATGATCCTTGAGGTCCCTTCGAAACTGGGCCATTCTGGGATTCTGTAAGAGAAGAGCTGCTGGGACTCTGAGAGCTTGTCCTAGTTTTGCAGTCTGTGCTGAGCTTCTTGTTGACACACACCTTGCTGGCTGCACCTGAGCTAGCTGAAAGTGCAGACTTACAGTGTCACATCCTATGAGAGAGTTGCAACCATTCAACCTATTTTAGACAAAGAGAAAAAGGTGTTCAGTCCTGAAGTTCTTCTCCAAGCCACAAAATGACCTGAGAACAAATACAGCTGTATATAATCAGTATTACCACAGCCCGGGTTTCCTGCCAGAGTCGGATCCTTACACTGACTGTATTTTGCAGAAAAGCCCATGCATGTTTTCAGCCACTAGAAAAATTTGCGTGTAGTAGGAAAAAAACCTAGATAAATAGAGCCTCTGGGCCTGATACTGTTCTCACTATCACCAACAGAAAAAGCCCCAGCAACTGTCAGGAGAGCTGGAATGACCCTTCTGCCCATTTTAGCACACTAGGGCCCCCCCAAAGGCTAGGCAGGCAGCTGCCCAGAAGGTGCCATGCAGAAGGATGGATGGAAAGGATGTGTTCCTCACCATTCTGCTGCTTTTCACAGTGGCAGCAAAACAAGTTCTTTTTCCTAAGTTCCCCCTGTTCTCTAAATAGAATACGTGAAAAAATACTAAAATCCAAGCCTGTAGCCTCTCCTGGGAGAACTCATTAAAATCAGTAATCTTTACCATTTTCCTCAGGACTATTAAATCTATTGTTTTCCATACTACAGCTTTGGATCACTGTAAAAATATTACACACAGTCAATCTGCATTTCTGCATGTTCACAGCCAGAAAGAGGTATCGGCGTCCCTCTGCTTCCATACAACTTGCACTTTGCCCAGCATTTAGAGAAATGTGTTGAACCTGGATCAGGAAAGGAATTCAGCCTGCAAAAAAAGCTGTCAGTATCTCTTCTGAAAAACAGCTGAAACAATACAGCACAGGTTCATCTTCAACTTGGTCACTTTTCTTGCTGAGAACAGATATTTTCCTCAAATAAGCTTCTTTTATATAAACTCTTCTGTTTCCACTTTCAACATGCTTCTGCTTCCAGATTGTTTTCTCCTCTTCTCTTTGCTCACCGTACGAGAAAGAGCCTTTGGAGGACACATCCAATCACTTGAAGGACCGAGCATCCATTGTAAGAGGGAAGATCTCCATAGAATAAGATATGAATATGTGAGATGATAGTATATGTGAGAATAAGAACAGTGGAGCATGCTGATTATGGTAAAGAAGAGTCACAAATAAAAAATTAGACAAAACAAGTACGCCTGAGCAACCTGTCCAAACTTCATTAAGGCTGTTTAATGTGTTCCTCTTGGTCAACTCCACATATCTATCACACTGCATTTGCATCTCAGTTAAAGGATACTGCAAGACACGATTTGAAGGGCAACAAGAAAACTTACTGCTTCTTTTCAAATGTCAGTGCCCAGGAGAGAATTAATACCAGGCACTTTGAACACAATAATAGTGTTTTCTATTGACATAGGAAAGCATAATATTTTGCCCTGCTCTTCTTAAACGGAGTTCCGCCATTAGAAATGAAGAAACGGGCTGTGCCAGCCCCTGTCTCAGCATGCAGTGGTTGCCAGGGGCACAACCGAATCTCAAAAAGCATGAGGTGGCTCTGCCTCTTGGTATTCTCACCCACGTTCAATTCTTTGATTTAAAAACCAATGCAATGAAATGTGCCAACTGTGTTTCCACAAGCAACAGGTGGCTTCTGCAGTAACTCTTCATGGTTAATAAGGTCTCGAGCAGCACATCAAGAGGGGATGAATGTTGCTCCCAGGGGCATCCTCGAAATTTGTCATGCTTTCATTTATACCAAAATAAGAAAAACAAAACCTCAGGGATGCCAAATATACATACATAAAAGGAAAACAGAAAGTGTTTGCAACAAGCATGGTCTCCTCTGCAGCAAAAAAAGCTGTAGAGAATTTCAGCTCTGGAAAGTGATGCTCCCTGTTATCCTCATTTCCATGAGGTAAGGTGGTGCTGCTGTAAAGCATCCAGCATGCATTGCATGAAGGGCAGAGTCACAGGTGGGCTACGTAGAATGAAGTGCGTGCATCTACTCCATTTTCCAGGCACCTAAACATCCACTCCCTTCTTCATATCTTTTTTGTAAGGACGGATTGTGCCTGTAGCAATTGTGTTTTCATTAGTTAACACTGAATCTGCCTTTCCCAACAGGAAGAAAACCATTCATTTTTAAAATGATGATGGAAAAAGCACCACTCCACTGCAGGATATTTAAACCTTTCCTAATCAGATGCAAATCACTAAAATTAACACTTATATAGTGCTCAGATCATATTTTCTTTAATTATTCAACCAGTAAAAAATGTTGCACTTTCTATACTGAGTCCTCCACTTCTCTTTCGGAGAGTATTCCACACAGAACAGCTATGGCTATTCAGAACATGGCTGAGTTAAGCCTGTAGTACAAAACATAAACATCCCAAATCCTGTTCATATATATTCATGTTTTCAAAGTAGAAGTACATAAAAACCCTCATTAAAATACAAAACACTGAATATTTGATTACTGTTTTTGCATCACTACAGCTCCCAGAGGATGTGATATTTTCTGTCACTATGTGTCAATTGAATCCTTATTAGCAGCACTATTATTTTCCTGACATTGTAATTTTGTTATCACCTGCCCACAAAAGTTTTGGTTGTGGTTTTGTAACTTACAGTGCTTGACTAGAAACTGTACCATAGAAATTGACCTTGGAGTTCTTCTGTTCCTGGAGTTACAGCACATGCAACTGCACAGTGAAAGTTAGGATCTCCTAAAGAAAATCTGCAAAGTGAGTGAAAACTCCTGTTGTTAGGGGAGCCCAGTTGTGACAGACACTGTAGGTGCTGCTGTACACACAGTTCTGGGCATGCACTGGGCATAACTGATAATGCAGCTGATAAGAGTAAGACTATTAGCTGATAAACACCACCCGAGTGAGCAATGAAGGAAAGTTAGGTCAAAGGGAAAAAGCACAAATCAACTTTCACTAAGCACTCTTCCAATTCTTTCCATCCTCTCAGATGTCTACTGCAAATTAAAGGCATGAAATATGTGGCAACTTATTGTATTTATAAGATGAGGAGGAATCCAGAGCATCAGAAGCCTTATCCACCTGTATTAATAGGCATTTTTAACTCTCACAGATACAATGAAAGGTGTTTTATTGCTGGCTGAGCACAGAACTGGAGCTGCTAGCTGCAGTTCTACAGGCAGACTGGGATAGTAAACAAATGTGCATTTCATCTGGCTCATTTGGTTTCAGCACAACTGGTTTAGTTATGATGCTGTAGTGCCAACACTACCAAGAGGGGAGTTGCAAGCGGTGGGACAAAGGAGTGCAAATGGGCAAAGAAACCCTCTCAGAAGTCTGAAAAGATAAAAGGAGGTCTCGTCATTAACAAATTGACCAATATGAGAAAATCACAATCGTCCATTTCCATCCATGTAGATTTTGCTATTAATAATTTCACGAGTTCATAAAGGCCTTCCATACAGCTCTCAGCCTGGCAGAGTGTGAGGCAGAGTGAGTTCTGTGCAGGTGTTAGGTATGTTTCAAATATATCCATGGCTTGGCTTCATTTCTAATGGTAAAACTGAAAGAGGGGATATTTAGACTGGATATAAAAAGAAGTTTTTTACAAGAAGGTGGTGAGACACTGTCACACGATTTACCCAGAGAGGTGGTGGCTGTCCCATCCCTGGAGACACTCAAGGTCAGGCTGGACAGGGCACTGAGCACCCTGATGCAACTGTAGGTGTTCCTGTTCACTGCAAGGGAGTTGGACTAGGTGACATTTAAGGGTCTCTTCCAACTCAAGCGATTCTATGATTCTGTGTTCCTCTACATTTTAAGACAGGATATGTAATATCATTTTGTCATCACCAGTAACAAGGACATTCCCATAGAACAGCCTTGAAGAGCCTTGGAGAGGACTTTTAGAGTCATGTAGAAATATCCTCTATCTGTATTACCAGCCAGAGCTTCACTGTTGCTGCTGCAGGAAAGAGAAAAATCTACCACCTCTGAATGACTTGAAACAAGAGTCAATTAAAGCTGTAATTCCAAACGGACAAGTTTTTACCTGGAGTACAGATTTGGAGCCTGCTGTTAAATTAATATTTAACAGGAATCTCAGGGCATTAAACACTGCTACACACTGCAGGCAGTGTAACATCCTATTCATTATGCTTTTTAATAGTAAATAAAAAACTCCAAGTACCAGCTAAGGTTAAGTTGTATGGTTGTGCATCTACTTGTAATGGGGCATTTTGCAACACAGGTGAATACAAAATACCATATTTGTCACATGCGAGCAGGGCCCACAACATGTGTGCACTGCTTTCTATCCCATTAGAACTGCTTCTCAGCTGGGTGAACAATGCTACTTGAAGCTGCGTGCTGCTGGGGCAGAACCACCTCCTTCACCTAAACAGTGTATTTGTCTTGGGTACCACAACAGTGTTTTGCTTTCTGAATCACAGACAAATCCAAAAGGATTAGCAGCTGGAGAGCAGAAGATGAGCTGAGAAAGTTGCTCCGCCAGCCAGATCAATGTAGCAAATGAATCCTGGGGAATGGAAGTTGAGGGTGCACCACAGTTCGAAAGAAATGCATATCACTGTCTCCTAAAATGAGGCCTCTGAAAGGACTGCCTGTACCAATTAAACTAAATCAACTTCACAGCCTATCTTTCAGCACAGCACAATCATCTGTAGATGGTGTTATTTAAATTAAGAGCATTTGCTCTCAGTTTAGATTAAGCCAGTTCATTGCAGATTTTAAAAAGTCAGTATAAACCACTTCTGAAGTAAAATCACAGTGTTGACAGCACACCATTAGCTGATTTCATCAAGCCTTGATAAAGCAACTTCTCAGCAAGACATACCAAGTAACGAGCAAGGTTTTTGTTTCTGAGAAAAGATTTATTATTACTACTATTATTTCCAAAGTTCATTTCTAAAGCATTGTAGGACTTCACTTTAGCATGGCTGGCATTTTGCCTGAGTGTTGCAAAGCAATTTGTCTGAACACCAAGGAGTTTTCTTGCTGATAAAAGATATTGAGAACTTACACCCTCTTAAGCTTGGACTATTAAATGGTCACTGAGCATCTACCAAGTCCCAGGTGCAGTTTTATTTAATTCACGTACAGATTTGTTTAAGCAAATGTTAGATAACTTTTTAAAATCTTCTAAGAGCTTTTGTTTTGTTTTGTTTTGTTTTTGCTATAGGAAAAAGAAACTCTTGAACAGTGATGCCAGCAAATGGTGTTGGTTGTTGAGTACCATCCATCAGATGTTAAGAACATTCAGAATTAGCATTGAAGTGTTCGGTCAGACTGAAACAGGTTTACAGAGAAAGGGAAAGAATGAGAATATTTGAGTTAAATTGCTTACTGGGGATATCTATTGGAGTTTTTGTTCCCTGAAGCAGGGTTTTATTCACCTCATCAGAAGCAAGATCCACTCCTGGAATAATTTTCATTATAATCATTTCCCATGTATGTATGGGAAAGGAGGGAGAGAGAAAAAGAGACAGAGAGGAAACTAGGGAGAGGAAAAATGAGATCAGATGATGTTTTTGGACTTGACAGCATAGATGTATTTCTGTTGGAAAATCGCTGTAGCTCTTTTTTCTTTTATTCATATATCTGTATAAATAGGAATACCAAATGTAATATTTTTGCTGTAAGAATCTTATAAAGACTACAGCTACATTACACAATTGTGAGCAATCACATTACTACTGCTCAGCTCATAGTTCACAGATATATAGTGAACTGTTTGCACATCCTGAGTCCAATTTAGTGTGAAATGGGTTGAACCATTCTGGCTCTGGCAGTTTCAGGTACAAATTACCACTCCCACAGCTTGAACACTTTCAACAACTTTCAGTCTGGGAGCTAGCTAAGCAGTCACAGCTTCTGCATCGAAAACCTTTTGAACCATTTCAACTGAGGATTTTGCACTTCTCTGGTTATACTATAAGAAGGATGAGCAGTACAGCTACTTCACAGCAGTACCTTTCTTCTGCAGTACCCTATGCCCATGATCCAGGAAGACATGATCTGAGACACTACTTGCAATGTTTTGACAGTATTTTGTGGTCCCTTCTCTTACTGAACAAGCAGAAGTATCAGCCTTCAGCCACAGATAAGCAAAGATTCAGTGCCATCCCTCCAGCCAGCCCTCCCAGATCACTGCCACCCAGCCATATTATTTCAAAGAAATCACACTGATATGACTTCTGTCAGAAGCTCCAGCTTCTTAAACTGTCCTCTGGGAAGTTTTCCTCACCTAGAAAAGTTGATAACATTCTTACTTCAGTAGAGAATACATTAGTTTTCTATAAGCAATCTACTGAGCAAGCAGGGAAGAGCACAAGGAAGAATATGTATCAAGAAGACGCAATGTTCTTCTCTGGCAGTGTGGAATGACTGGCACATCATAATGTTCAGGAATACTAAATGACTCTCTAGCACTTTCACTTCCTACTTGATCAATAGGCTTAACATACTGATGCATCTGAAAAACAACTATCAGCCCAGATCTGTGTAGGTCAAGGTAAGGGCAAAAGAGAGCTATTAAAAACTACCTGAGAAATTTAGGTTGAAAACAGAAAGAGTTAAAAGAAAGTTACAATTTTTTTTTTTTTATTTTATTTTTTTTTCTCCTAAAATAATAATACAAAAAGCAATATCTCAACTAAAAAAAAGAAAATATTGTATTAAAGATACATACAAAGCTGAAAGTAGTAGCTGCCATTTGAGTAACTCATGTCACCTCCGCTGTAGGCTGAGTTCTGTGGTCAAACTGCACATCCTGTCATGCCTGAAGACATCATTCCTCCTCAGTCATGTGAAATCATTGCTTCTGGGAAACCTGGTTAAAAGGGCAGAATGGAATCGTGAGGAAAATAAATGACAGTTTTCACAAGGATTTGGCACAACACTTCCAAACCCAAAGACTACTTTTGTTTCCAATGAAAAGAAGTACAAATTTCCGCCAGAATACCACTGAGTAATTATTTTATTACATCTTAATGATTAGAAATGTTGCCTCCTCAAATTTTGGGAATTCTCCTCCTTGATTCATAGGAAACAACAATGGAGTGATCTTTCTTCTTATATTAATAAAGAGAGAATATAGTGTTATACAACTTGGCTAGTTTTGCTAGACTTTGAAATCTAGTAATTGTATTCTTCATAATTATTTAGTCTTTCTTAATTCCACTTCAGTTAGCTTTCTGCTTTAATTAAATCACAACATATTTTATGCCAAGAAAAAGTTGGTCATTTTGAATTGGTATAATTACAAAATACCACCACAATGCACAAGAGAATTCTGAGCTCGATGGCTATAAATAAGCTTAAGAGTTAATTTTATGCTTCTATTTTCCTTACAATATTTACAGCATATTTGCATTGCTGATATGTTTTACGCTGCTATGTTTTATAGTGTTTTGCAGACAGTGCTGCAATTCTCAGCATGCAATAATAGAAATTAAATATTTATGGCTGTGTATAACTTCAATTATCTCTGCAGTCTTCAGGATTCCTCTCAGAAGTCAGCATTTGTCAGCTCAGAGCCTGCACTGGCGCCAGCAGTGGTTGTACCAGCACCGCCTCCCACTACAGCGAAGGCTCTCTCCAGCCCCAGCTCATCCATAATTCCAGTGCATTTCATCCCATATTCTTCACAGAAAAAGTTATCAAAGTCAAAAATGTTGCCCTACTTTTCAAATCCGAAGAAAACACTTGGCTGAACACAAGCCAGCAGCACGCCCAGGTGGCCAAGGAGGCCAATGGCATCCCTGCTCGTATCTGAAATTGTATAGTCAAAGGAGCAGGAAAGTGATCATGCCACTGTACTCAGCTTTGGTGAAGCCATATCTCATGTGCTGTGTTCACTTTTTATAGAAGAAAGACACTGAGGCACTGGAGCATATCCAGAGATGGGTAACAAAGCTGGAAAGAAGTCTGGAGCACAAGTCTTATGGGGAATGGCTGAAGGAACTAGGATTGTACAGTTCGGAGAAGAGAAGTGCAATTCATGCTTCTGACCAGGCCAGGACTTCAGCCTTTTCTGCATCTGACAAAAGGTCATGTAAAAGATGCAAGGGAGAGGTATACTGGATCTCTCTCCATGGCATTTGATTCTTGCTGGAGAATGCATTGAGGGACTGATGGAGCAGGTTCCCAGGAACAGCCAGTCTTCTTCAATAGCTACTACATAACAGGATCAGAAGAGTACACAATCTCTTAGCAGAGCCAAAATCACAGCTGACAACACAGTGGTTGAGACAAGCTTTTGCCTACTGCTGTTTTGCTCCCTCTTGGGTCTGGGTCTCATCTTTAAAGCTTCTGGCAGTGTTCCCAATTTTTAAGACCTTTTTTTCACTAGCAGACAGAAAAGTCACTGAGGAATTTAGCCGACACGGACAAAATGGAGCTGGTAACATTAAGGAGGGATGTACTTTAACTATGGGTCATCTCATGTCCTGTCCTCAGCAAACACAGGCACGGCATAGAACCACTGCTTCCTTCCTGCCTCAAGCCAGCAAGCTGTAGCAAGCTACAGGTACACAGAGCAGAAAACTAAAACCCATAAAGAATCAGAAGCCTCAAGAAGTGCTTCTGAGGATCAGCATCACCACTCACGTGAATGACACCAGCATCTGATGTCACTGACCTTACCATTTACCCGAGAATTTAAAGCAAACAAAAACCAAAACAAAAACAAAAAAAACACCTCAAGTTACTATTATCTCTGCTGTACGAGATCAAATGGGCCTCAGTAAATCCACAGCCCCCTCTCACAACTTTAAACCTCTCCACATAAGTGATGGGGAGGGAGGTAATAGCCATATGATTGCCATAAAGTAAGCTTAATTTCTTTCAAAAGAGCCTCAAAAGAGAAAGCTTACTTACAGCCTTCAGAAGGACTTGTTTCTCTATCATCTGAACCCATCTAATATTAGTCCTTCATTCCTACAAGACTGAGAGCAACCTGAATTATGTGTATCTGTATTCACTCTTGTGTCTATAAACGTTTGCATTTATTCCCTTCCTGGCTTATTCCCTTATTGGATTTGTTGTTTTCTTCTCAACATAATCCGTTAGAGAACTGGTAAATCACTTTACATGGGCACATGTTGCCATTTTCAATCTTGAGTGTAACCATCTAAAGAAAAAGGGCAAGAAAGTCAAAGATTCTTGTACTGTATGTACTCTCGTATATTGTTCCTAAATATAATTTCCATTTCTATCTGGCAGAAAGAAGGAAGGGACAGCAATGATTTATCTTAAAAATGACAAAAGTTTAACAAATCCTGGAAAATGATTAATGCTTCCAAAGGCCTATTTGCCCCAAATGCCCTGCGTGTATGTCTCAGTGTGAGCAAAGGAGTTACATGTCTTCTTGTTTGGACATCAGACTGTCCCCAAGTGCCCTTTCAGAAAGAACATACGGTTTGTTACTCGGACATTCATTACATAAAATAAAAGTGAGGATATCCTTTTTATTACTGTGTGCATAGACATAGAAAATGATCCCTTGCGCATAACTGCATATGCAAATTTCAATTTTTTATACATGTGTATTTGTAAATATGTGCATCTTTATAATGGCATGTATGTAGAGAGAAATAATTAATTAGACAGATAAAGCACTTCTACCTATTCTGGTGGTAAAAAATAATAAATATCTTAATGAAGTACAACTGTGTAGTAACTAAACTGGTTCAGAACGTGCTTGATGCCATTATGTATGCATGACAGCATTCTGCTATGTCTACCCTACATCTCTATTGGTCCAAAATTAATTCCCATTGAAAAAAAAAAAAAAAATTGCAAAATGAAAGCAACTAGTTAAAGCTAAGGAAAAGCATCTTGGCTTTTAGGATCTACCATTACGACCAAAAGGAAGTAGCATTGTTCAGTCCTGATCTTATGTTTAAATCATTTAAATGCCATGTAGGACATGCTGATGTAGTAGATACAGATAGAAGACTTATGGTGAAGAAAATAAGGAAGTCACGATACATTGGTGCAATACAGATATACAACATATCAACAAAAAGAACAAAAAACACAACAAAAAGAAATCATGCTATCAAGAAGAATACATGGAGGAGACCAGGTGCTTTTCATTAAAATATAAAGGAAGACAATTGTCCAAACTTCTCTATGTAAAAAGTTGGGAGCACAATAGTTTTAAGGTCAATGTTTCTCACTTGTCAATAAATTGAGGACAACTACTTTCTTCATTAATTGTTCAATCTTCAGCTGATTAGCTCCAAGCGAAGTCTCAATAATCAAGAATTTAACATTCAACGAGAGACCAACTCACTATTCTACCACAAACCAAAACATCATTCCTTGGGCACATGGCGTCAAACTTACCCAAAAAAGTTGTTGGTCCATGACCTAATCAGCATATGACTTATTTGGTGTGCTGTGGCTTGTAACATTTAAGCTCTGGCCTTCTCTGCCTTTCAGAGCTGCTCACCTAAGGAGGCACAGCACAGAGTGAAGCCATTACTTGTGTCAGTATTACATCCTCTTTGTTATACACATATAACTGATAAAAATTGCCTTGGAAGTGAAAGTATAGATTAAAAACTGGGGCAAAGAAATCTTAAAACTACAGTTAATAGCAGAGCAGCAGCTAGCAAAGTTTACAAACTTTGTGCCATCTAAAGTTTGTATCTATGTGCCATCTATGTGCCATCCTAACTCTTCAGCTAGGAAATTTATAGAGAAATAACGTGGGCGGTGCCTGAAGAATTTGCTCAAACACCAGCTACATACGAACAAAGCTAGCCCCAGCCTTGCCAGTGATTCCAGAAAGCTGCAGAGAACTGTATCTCTCATCTGAGTACCCAAACATAGGTGTCACCCATCCCGGAAAAGGAGTGCCCAAGGGATTTCTGCCCACTGATCACTAAATCTAAACCCCACATTCACAAAGTAGAATTACAATCTAGAGGTACCTTGACAGGTTTGAGAAGCAAGGCCATGCAAAATTCATAAACTTCAACAACACTAAGCGCAAGGTTCTGAAAACTTGGGTCAGGGCAATCCCTAGCATGAATATAGGCTAGGCAATGAGGGGACGGGGAGCAGCCTTGCAGAGAAAGACTTAGGGGTATTTGTGGATGAAAAGCTGAATATGAGCCAGCAATTTGCCCTCGTGGTCCAGAAAACAAACTATATCCCAGGCTGAATCAAAGAAAGTGCAACTAGCAGGTCAAGAGAGATGATTTTCTCAACTCTAGTTCCCTCTCATGAGAGCAACTACACCTGCATTCAGCTCTGGAACTGCCAGCACAGGAAGGATGCGGGCCTGTTGAAGATTGTCCAGAGGAGGGCCATGGGGATAATCAGAAGGCTGAAGTACCCTAATTTCCTATAGAGATGGGCTGAGAGTGTTGGGGTTGTTCAGCCAGTAGAAGAGAAGGTTCTGGGAAGACCTTATAGAGACCTTCCAGTTCCTAAAGGGGCCTATAGGAAAGATTGAGAGGGATGCTTCACTTGGGAGTGTAGTGACAAGACAAGGAGTAATGACATTAAACTAAAAGAGGGGAGATTTAGATTAGATCTTAGGAGGAAATTCTTCAGTCAGAGAATGGTGAGACACAGAATGGTGAGAACAAATTACCCAGAGAAGCTGTGGAAGCCCGTTCCTGGAGGTGCTTAAGGTTGGATGGAGCTTCGGGCAACGTGGTCTACTGGAAAGTGTCTCTGCCCTAGAGACTAGATGATCTTTGAGGTGTCTTCCATCCTAAGCTTTTCTATGTCAGGACTCATAGTAAATACACGCTTAAATCTCTATGAAGCCCATCATATATAGTCCATTGGGATGGGATGAGCCCAAGCAGAGAATATCTTTATTGTTTACTGAAGAGTAGCTTTGAAACTTGAATTTGAATTACTTGAATTATCATTCTGCTAGATGTATGCTTGATTTTTAAAGGAAAAAAAAATCAAAACTAAAATGACTTCTTTTTATGAATTCTGATTAGACTTGAAACTTACAGACAGCTTACTGATTTGTTGGGCTCAAATTCTCTTCTTTAGCATTCTGACAGTGACGGTCCATTTACTTTCCTTAGATGACTCACCTACAGTTAAATCTCACTGTCTGATTTAATTCCAAATTTTCAGATTAATTTTCTCCTTTCTTACCAATGTTTTGTCATTTGAGTACACTTTCTGATCCTGTCTATTAAGAAGAGAGTTTGATTCAAGTTTTAAATTACAACAGCATTCTTCTCAGGACTATGTGCTGATAAACAATGCTATGCAAGTTTTGTGACCTGTCTCTTACAAAAAAGAAAAAGAAAAAAAAAAAAAAAAAAAAAAAAAAACCACCAAAGCAATAACACTTTTATCTAAAGAGCACAAATATGCTGGAGGTGACCAACAAAGACAAAACAACATTTCAATAGCTTAAATATTCTGCAAAGTCAGCAGAGTAAGGATGAGTTTGACTGAAAAACACATCAATCAATAAAGCAACAATCATAATTTTAAATCACTCAGAGAAAAAAAATATGTTTATCTGTGGCTGCTTTAAAGACTGGAAAACTAATTCAGCCAACTTTCAGAGGTATATAAACAGCCTTTTGCCAGAGCCACCATAACAAATGTTTAATTACTTTCTAACTTGTTGCAAGAGCATCCCACGTGGCAAGTAAGTGTAGAGTTGCATCAGACAGGCCAAAGGGGGTTCTTAATACCACCAGTTCCAGTCCCCTATTATAGCTACACTGATATGGATAAAAAAGAAAACAGAGAAGGATGCATAGGCTAACTCAAATCTGTGATAAGGTGTGCTGCTGTATTTTGGATCAATTGCAAGTGACAGGTCAGTTTTACCAAACAAGATTGGAGTTACAGCCGTTAAATCTCATAAAAGCATGGGTTATTATTGCCAGATCAATATATATGATAAATAACAGTGTATCCCACATAGACCATGTATCTTAAATCAACCCTGTCAAACTATGTCTGCTGAAGAAAAGTTAAAAATGTCATTGAAATTTTTCAAGCCATTTGTACTTCACAGTGAATCCGTTCAACCTGAATAGAAGTAAAGAAAAAGCAGATACTTTCAGAGAAATTATGCTTATCTAGCAAGAGCATTCCTGCTTCCCCAGCACTGAGGACATTTTTAAAGCATCTAACTAGCAGTGTCACTCAGGTATTCCTTCCCACGGAATTGGGTCCTTAATTGAAGAGTACATCGAGCATAAAACACAGCAGTGAATCACAACAGTCTTATACCTCATGTCTCCTTCTTATCTCCTTAGACACCTCCACTTTTGCTTTCAATAACTAGTTTCCAAACTTTTCTGACAAATGAGTTACCATCCATCCACCCATAGCAGAAAAGAAGCCACGTGCAATTTTTTGGTGCTGAGAAAGGCTCACCCATTGCTACTGAGTGAGTGGAGGCAGCCACAACATACGGCCCGAGGTGTGGGAGAGCTGGCCTCAGCACCGTGACCATATCATAGAAGCATAGAATGGGTTGGATTGGAAGGCACTTTAAAGATCATCAAGCTCCAACCCCCTGCTGTGGGCAGGGCTGCCACTTACTAGATCAGGCTGCCTAGGGTCCCATCCAACCTGGTCTCATGCCCCCCATTACAGCACAGATCCTCTCAAAAAATGGCTGATAGCTCCAGTTAACGTACTATAACCACTAACAGTTTGGTTATTCCTCAAAAAATGGTGATTTTTATTTAACTATTTGAAAGAAGCACTTCCTATTTACCACCTTCCCTCTGAATCTCCAAGTTTACCCAAACATTTCACTTCATGCCTATCTTACCCTGTGTGGCTGCTTTTTCCACCTTCATTTCCTTCTCCACTTGTTCTCTCTATTACCAGTAAGCTTCTGTTTAATATTGTTTCAAAATTACAGTTTTAGATTAGTCCATCTAAACATACTCTATAAAAAAAAAAAGTAAATGGCATTAAGCGTATTAGAAATTTGTGCTAAGCATAAGCTGAAATGAAACACATATCTAAAAGCTTCTGCAGTTCTTTACCATGTTATACTGATATTAGCCCCATTAGCTAGCTAATTTCTTAAAGTATGAGCCCTCTTTTCTTTGTATTTTCTCAGACACAAAATTATTTTTGTTTTATTAGCCATCTATTTCTAATTTTTTTTTTCCTAGAGAATGTCTCTTCCCAATAGAATCACACAATCATAAAATGCTTTAGGTTGGAAAGGGCCTTTAAGATCATCTATTTCCAACCCCCCTGCTATAGGCAGGGACACCTCCCTCTAGACCAGGTTGCTCAAAGCCCTGTCCAGCCTGGCCTTGAATGCTTCCAGGGAGGGGGCATTCATAACCTCATTGGGCAACCTGTTCCAGTGTCTCACCACCCTCACAGTAATGAATTTCTTCCTAATATCTAGTCTAAATATACCCTCTTTCAGTTTAAAACCATTTCCCCTTGTCCTGTTGCTACGTGCGCTTATAGATATTCTGAAAACACCAGCAATCATTTCTGATCTATTATAGGTAAATCAGCAGTATTAAATTATCTCCAAAGCACTTCTGTGGATGGTGCAAAATGTATGTAAACTATTACAGCCAGTTACTGACAGAATTATCTACCTTCTGGTGCCATTACACTGAGCAGACTAATATACATAATTACAGTGATTATGCAGAGTACAGTAAAAACAAAACCAAAATGATACGCTGCTTCACGCTGGCACTCTTTCAATCAAATTCATTTTCACATTTAAAGTATTTCAAAGACGGACAACATTATTAAAACACTATTATGAGTACCACTGCACGTTAAATTTGTGTTTTCTGTCTTCACTACATTGTAGGTTGCTGCTTTGATGTCTTCTCGATGGGACATTAAACCAGTGTATGTCCAAAAACCTGCAAGTCTCTCTCTGCTTTTCTATCAACCGTATCACCGAAAGTTAAACATTCCAGTATAGGTAATCATCTCTCTGCTTTACATGGCACAAAGAGTTGGTCGGAATTATCAGATAAAAAGTCTTAGCATCGTGCCCAAAACACTGGTCCAAAAATGACATCTACAGGTACGTGGTTATTTAAGACAAGATGAGAAGCATGGGGAAGACCTTGACAACAGCAGCCTGGCTCCTTCAGCCACTGCCATGGAGTTCCCCAGTCCCAAAGGACTGCTTGAGAAGAAAACCACAGATTGTCTCCAGACATTCCTTTAACCAGCTTCAGTTCTTATTTTAAGAATGAAAGCTAAAACGCAAACATCTAAGGAAACAGGGCTATGCAACAATGCTCTCTTTTTGCCTTCTTGCCATTTAGTTCAGCCTATTGGCCAGTTTTCTTTTAATACAACAGACAGGAAATCTCAAAGACTACATACTTCCAGAAAATATGGTGTGGGTAGAAGACCTCCTTGATGCTGTCTGTGAGGGAAAGATTAGCAGGCAAATTCCCACCTCTTTAGGAGCCAGACTGCAACCAAAAGAGAAAGCAAGAAGTAATGAATATCTAAAGTATGTGAAAAGCTTCACACAGCTGCAGATGATACAAACAAAAAACTCAAGTTATAGGAATCCAAACTCCCTTTTTAATCTGTTTTTGACACTTGGTCTCATCATTTGGGACAATTCTACATTTTTAGTGTCATTACCTAAAACTAGAAAGGGACTGGGTATGTCTGTGTGTGGGGCCAACTGTGCACATCTCTGAGCTCACAGAAGTTTGATATAGGAGAGAAACAAACCTCAAATAAAACAAACAAACAAAAAAATTACTCATGCATATCAACTGCCCTGAGCCTGGGAAACTGCTGTCTGTAACTGCTGATAATTGATGGTCACTGATGGAGCTCTGGCTGATGGGTGAGTCACGTTGAAGATGGCATTATATGGGCAGGGCAACTGCTTACAGGAAAGGAAAGAAAATGTTTGATTTCCACAAAACAGCTTAAACCTAAGATGAAAGCTTTATAATCAGAACTGAGGCTGTGGTTCACATATTAGATAAATATTCTGCTTCTTTGTGGAGATGTTATCCAGCTGACCAGAGCAGCTTTGACTCTTTGATAATATTCTCTTTTTATGGTTTAGAGTCAAATAGCAGCCAGTTCCTCACAGTTCCTCCCCAAACTTGCTAGCCTCAGTTCTTGCACTACTACCACGTTCTGGCAACAAAATGGTCTTCAGCAGTCTTCACCTCGAAGCTACAGCAACTGCTTACAGACAACAGCCTAAAAGAGTTTTTCAAATATCTTTTTTTAATCTTAAATTGATTTTAATCTCAATTTCTAGAGAAGAAGAAAAAAAAAGGATTAAAAGGTTTTAAGTAGGGAGTGTGATGTTTTTATTTAACTTTTTTTTTAACCATAGCATTTTCAAATATTTGTCCTTTTCAAAAGAAAAACTTCCCCATAAGTACTTGGTAAAGAAAATTTATTACATAGAACATTTTCAGCTTCTGTCTTGTCATTATGATATTTAATTTCTGCATCCAGTTTATTTTATGGGAGCGTTATGTCCATTTTACTTCATTCCATGATGTTGCTAGTATGAATTAATGTTATGCATCGATCAAACCACCTCCCTGATACGCTTGCTTATTCTTTTGGCCATGCTGCCAGAGTTCAGTGGAGCACAACACTGAAACTGCTGAGACAGCACATCCAAACCTGCACAATACCAATGAGAGATCAGTTCTACTTCAAAAAAAATCATACGGCCACAACAGTACTAGAGGTAAAAGCCTGGCTTCTAAGCGGGTATATCCAGGTTAGGTGAAATATGGTGCTCACACTACTGTGACTGCTCCCTGTCTGCAGCAGATGTGATGGATGATCACTACCAGCTCAGGTATTTCTGCACATTGAACAGGGTAAATATTGCCCATGAGAGGAAAAAAAAAAAAAAGGCAATGGAATTGGATGGAAATTACCTATATACTGGCCCCTGTAGGTACTTCAGTCCAATACAGAAACTCTCAGAGAATGAAGGTCTCTCTCACAACCTATGTAGGCACCTGCATTTTTAGCCATAGTGTTCCTCTGATGCCCAAAATTCAGCCCTTGAGCATATCCAGGCAGTGGTGGGCAGATCAGGACATGCCTCAGTCACAGGATCCCACCAGGATATACAAACCCCAGCAGTCATCCAGCAGCAGTCCCAGAACCGCTTGAACGTACAACAGACCACACAGGGTAGGGACGTAGGCAAAGAAGAGTATGCTCAGGGAAAAGGATATGGCTGCAGAAATTTGGGATGAATGGTCCCAGCGTGTTTGGGGAACAGCCCTCTCATTCATGCGTGCCTCACGAGCACCAGCACTCCATAAGGGAAGCAGCCATTCTCCTCTAGGTCTAGCATGTCTGCTTGAGCTCCCCCCCGCCCCCGTGCCAAGGAAGCAGGTGACAGAGACACTACCAATGGACAATCACTGAATTTCACATTATCCAAGAAGGAATTTTCTTAATGAGTGCTAATTAAGAGAGGCTCTTTTCTTGCCTTTCTTGGAACATCTTAAAAGATACAGAAAGCTAGCATCAGTATTTACAATTCTGTTACAAATTAAGATTACACTGAGTGCAGCCACTAATGGCCAAAGGGCAATCTTTCATAATTTTCATGGATGGCAGCAGGATAAATCTAGAATTACAGCCAGTCCCCAGGAGGATGGCTGTCTGCAAGCTTTCAGTTTTCAGAAAAAGAGGCAAAAAGCTAAGGATTTCAAGAAGCCCAGGTTGATTCAGTAGAGATTCTTTTTGGAGTCATCTTAAACTATCTCTACTGGACATAAGGGCACTGTTCTTTGCTCCTTTCCTCATTAGAAGGTCCTAACCAAAATGTACAAACGTATTCATGATTCACAAAATTGCAGATTGGTTGAGGCTGGAAGCCATCTGGTCCAACTCCCTGCTCAGAGCAGTCAACAAGCAGGTTGCTCAGAGCTGCTACATCCAGTTGCGTTTTGAAAATCTTAACATTTCCAAGGAGGGAGATTCCACAGTCTCTCTGGGCAACCTGTGCCAGTGCTTGGTCACTCTTACAAAGAAGAAGGGGAAAAAAAGCTTTCCAGACAGTGTACTGGTACATGTGACTGTTCCTCCTCAGAGGCAGAGATCTGCATTTTCCTTTGCTAAATTTCTTGAGGCACCCATCAGAATACTTCCCCAACTGGTTGAGGTCCCTCTGAGCAGCAGCACAACTAGCCATTACGTCAACCACTCCCCTCAAATTTGTACTATCAACAAATTTGTTACGCTCAGATGTGGCTACCCCCTTCCTGAAGTAACTCCAGTTTTATTAGTCAATCACCTGGAAGCACCAAGAACATCTCTCTCTGCATGGACTTTATTCATGTATTTAGTGATCTTCTGGCAGGAAGGCACGAGTTTTTTCCTATAGAGCTCAACATTAAATGATGCAATGCTTCTATAAAAACCTTTATCTGTAGTTTAATAAAAGATCTTTCTCCCTAAAACTTCACATCTCTTACTGACCAAAATGGTTGCTACCAGTGCTGCTGCTATTGCTACTATAAAATTTCAATTTTCTTATATGGCTTTAAGAGCAGCTTTTATGGATTCTTCACCAGTAGACTATTACTGACTCACTTCCGACTGTGTCATAGGTTTTTTTGTTAAATTGTTATTAATCACACCTATTACTTGAAGATTTAGGCCTTCACTTGAGAGGTCCATACACAGAGCAAGGAAGCACACAGTACTGGAGGGGTACATTGCTACCTCCTTCTTCCAAGACACCAAAATCAACATCACCACTACAGCCACCCTACTTTGCATCAAGTAGTGCTTTCCCTTTAACATCTGAAAACTATTCCTTATTTAACAATGGCAGACAATTAAATAATCAGAGATGCATCTGTCTATGGAGACCACTCAGTCTCAGACACAAGTGAGAGAATGTTTTTTTCCTCTCTAATTAGCACAGAGGCTAATTTCCTCTTTAACTCTTTATCTTACTACCCATTTGAATTTCTCAGAGCTTTCAGTTCACTTTGACTCTAAGAAAAGCAGTGTTTAAAATGCTTCTACCTCTGCTGATGTCCGGATTAGCACTCCTCCTTTAGCAAAGCATTCCACAGAATGGCTCTGATTAGCAGGACTTGGCACCCTGGGTGCAAATCAATCCAGGCAATTTCAGGGTCACTTTTAGCAAAGGAAAGCCTGCCTGTTAAGACCAGATAAGAATGAGGTCATTGATTTATTTTTTCCTCATTATCTGGCAAGGTTTCAGTTGAAGCCTAAACCCATTATCTTGGAAATACAAACATGAGTTGGTCCCTTGAAGCAAGTTAATTTAGTTTGAAAACAGGGAGTTACCCTCTGAATTCAATTAGCTAATAACTCCTGGTGGGTATGGGTCATTGCAGATCAAGGCATCGTGCTGGTTCAAGCTGAATGCAATTGCAGGTGATATCAAAGAGGTGTGTTTCCCTTTCGTACTGAACCACAGCTGCAGCTTCCCGCCACTGTCTCCAAAATCTCCATCAATAAGAGAGAGAAATTCAAGTTAAGGGGGGAATGCCTTGGGGAAAAGGACAGCGGCAGCACCTTGGAGTCACAGAAACTTCCATTTGTGCAGGAAGGAAACCAGTGGGGGAAAGCTCGTTCCTTGCAGCCAGGCTAAACAGGGCCCCTCCACTCCCTCTTGGTGATCAGACTGCATGGATGTCAATACCCAAAGCCCTCCAAGCTCCAAGTCTGCAGCGCAGTGTGGGATCCATTTTCTATTCCCAGGCAGTGAGCACCGCCTGTTTTTCCTACGTTTCTAAAGAAGTGACACTTATGCATCATTCATGGGCCAGCATCCCAAGGGCTGATTCAGGTTGGGCTGGGAAAATACCTCCGGATTAACAGCCAGATTAGAAAACAACAGCCTGAGAGAAGCACTGGGCAGTTCAGACTGGAGCACGCTTGCTGCTACTGCTGTAATGAAGGGGAAGCCAGCAGCACACGGTGATGTCTCCTTCGAGGGAATGTGGGACTACAGCAAGCTATGTGCAGCTGCCTCCTACAGACACTACAGACATTATTCCTCATGTTGCATGAAAGCCCTTTTCTTCCCAGTATTACCTCAGGATGTTAGTGGGATTATAATTCTTCTGTTTTTCCAAACTGCTTTCTACCTTAATTTGATTTTGAGCACCTGATTAAATTTAGCCTTACTAAAGAAACAGACATTCAATTTAATTCCAGCTCGACATTATACTTGCACCAAAAATGCAGTGCTCACGGTTGCACTTTTAGTTAAAGAGCAATTTTGTCACTGTTTGGAAGTGGTACTCCCTAACCAGGGACGATATATTTGCTCCCTTCTGCATGCCTGCTGCTCTACACAAGCTCAGAAAGCAGCCACTGCAATGCAATGTGCAGTGCAGAAAGGGAAGCCAGGCCTCCAGAGAACTACCACGTGCCAGGTTACAGGACAAGGCCACGCATCACACATGCTCAGTATATTGTGTGCGCCCTTCCCAAGTGACTCCTTCCATCCCACAAGATGCTCCATGGGACCATGCACAAGGTGCAGCATCAGTGTTCATCCTATGTGTCATCCTGCAGGGAAGTGAGTTCAATACCCAAAGCACAGGGCTCTTTGGTTCATCATAACAGCCTTCAGGGCCCTCCCATTTTCACGTAGCTGGAATAGGACTTTCTCCTTTGAGATTCTGAGAGGATACTCAAACTACATCTAAATTATGTCAATGAAGAGAAAGCCTCAGGAGCTTGTGAGTTTCTGGTGTATTTCACATGCCTTTCTCCGAGGCTGACTCCTCATAAAAACATTACACAGAATAATTACATCAGATCAGATCAAAGCCCATTTGGTCCAGTATTCTGCTGCTGACAAGAACCAGTAGCAGATACTAATGGAAATAATTTTTGAAAGGAGCCATCGTGCAGACTTTTTTTCTCCTTTACACCCAACATCCAGCAGCCTGCCACCCTGGGGACTCCTGCAGTACGGTCATCAACTCTGTGATTATTTTTCCCACTACTTTGTGTGATTGGTTTTGAGCCCATTAAAGCCCCTGACTCCCACAGGATGCCGTGGGGCTGATTCTAGTGTAATCATAGAATCATCAAGGTTGGAAAAGACCTCCAAGATCAACCCAACCATCCACCAACCATCAATATAGAGCACTAACCACATCCTTCAGTGCCACACCTCCACATTTCTTGAATACTTCTAGGTAACTCCACCACCTCCCTGGGCAGCCTGTTCTAATCTCTCACCTCTATTTCTGAAAAGAAGTATTTCCTAATATCCAACCTGAACCTCCCTGGCACAACTTGAGGCCATTCCCTCACATCTTATTGCTGTTACCTGGGAGAAGAGGCCAACCCCCACCTCACCACAACCTCCTTTCAGGCAGTTTTAGAGAGCAGCAAGTTCTCTCCTGAGCCTCCTCTTCTCCGTACTGTACAATCCCAGTTCCTTCAGCCACTCCCCGTAAGACTTGTGCTCCAGACCTTTCACTGTGAGGAAAAGCCTGTTGGCTGCTGTTTGCTTAAACTGCAACCTGTCAGTTCCACATGATGCCCTACATTCTTGTTTTCTGAGAAACACAGTCATTTGCTACATATGTCCTCCATGCCTCTTGTGCCTTTCTACCTCCTCTTTTGCCCTCTGAGGAGTCCATTTAATCAGTCTCAATTCAGAAGCCGTTCCATTGCAAGCAAATACTTGTCAGGTTCCTCTGCTTCTTTCCAGCTCAACTACTTTTTCTCAGACAGGAAGACCAGAAGTGCTCATAGTAATCAAGAGGTAACTGCACAACAAAATAATTATTTTGTTTACTGTGTCTTCCCTAGTAATTTCTGACAATCTGTTTGCTGTTTTGAACATTGCTCTCCCAGAGCCAACATTTCTTAGAACTACTCACAGCCACTCTGAACTCCATTTCTGGAGAGGAAATGGGTAACTTAAAGCTCATCTTCAGCAATATACAGTTGGATTGATTTCATCCCATGTGTGCTATTTTGCACGTTGCACATTAGCTCTGAATGGAGGTTGCCATTTTACTGCACTGCCACTTGGTGTGAGATTCTTCCACATTTTGAAAGGCAGATTTTTGTTTTTTCTACCCTGAATAATTTAGTTTAACAACCATCTAGCTCTTTGATGTTCAGCACACTTTCCAGGCCAGACATCACAGAAGCCAGCACAGACCCTCGAGGGATTCAGGATGTTACCTCATCCTCCCATAGCACTCCATTCACAGAACCATAGGGCTCTTGGATTTGGAGAGGACTTTAAAGACCATCAAGTTCCAACCCCATGCCATGGGCAGGGCTGCCCCCCCACCAGCTCAGGCTGCCCAGGGCCCCATCCAACCTGGCCTTGAGTGCCTCCAAGGATGGGGCACCACAGCTTCTCTGGGCAGCTGTGCCAGTGCCTCACCACCTCTGAGTAAACTGCAACCACCCACACTGTTTAGAACTGCAGCTTTTCTCTCACTCCCCACGACAACACTTTTCCAACCTCTCCAGAGAAGTGTCCTACAGATGCTGGTGGGTGTTTCCCACAGCTGCTGGGTTCTGGGCATTGTTTCCACCTTGCCCATGCCCTCCACACCACTTGCAGAACAGTAGATATTAAATAAGTGAACACCCATGACAGAGTTCTTCTAACAGCATCCATTTGGCTGTAGATATGGTAGTCATTCCAAATTAGTCTGGTTACTCAAAATATGACTTAACTACATGAACATATTTAGGTTCTTTCTAATGTTGCTTATTTTTGTGTTAACAGACTTATTTTTGTCATCATGCTTTGTAGACTTTTCCCTCAATGCCTTGAAATACAAAAATGTAACAAGAAAACTCACCTTTTCAGGTTATGACACAATTCCTTAGAGCTTTGTAAATGTAATACATAAAAAATTCACCAAGATCGTAGGCACTGTTTTGCATGTATGAAGTGCTACCTGTAAAAGAAATCAATCAGAAAATTCATTACCAAATGTGAGAAATGGCCCAGAACCTGCAGTCCTAGCTGCAGCTGCAGCGTTCTGTACACAGAATTTTATAACTGGTATAAAGAAGAAAATTGTTTCCAGAAGGTACCAGACAGATAAGACAGTAAAGATGAAGTCTTCCAGACAAGAAGTCAGCAAACAGACCACACAGTGATGCCCAAAAAGGCATCAGTATAACTCAGATTACAAACATCCCAGTTAACTCTGAGCAAGTAAATATGTATCCACTCACATGAAGTAAGACTGAGGATTAAAAGTGTTTCTGTCTCTGAAAGCAGATATTATGAAGTATGTTAATATTAATGGGGCATCCTCTATTGAAGAGGCAAAAAAAAAAAACAAGTTCATTTGAGTTTTCTCACCAACACATCTGAGTGTGTGCATGCATATAAGGAGCTCACAGAACACTGTGGAAGTACATGTAGCAATCTTTGCACTGCCCAGCACACACATGCTTTTAAAACTGCAATAGGAAACAGGTGAGGTGGTACTACTTTTCCCTTGTAAAACATTCAGACATTTCATTTCAGAAGGAATGCTCTTTGGATGGGCAAGATGGGGCCATTTGTGTCACTGTGCTACAGTAAGTACCATTAGTCAATAACCAATATCATCCACTGTAAAGTGTAGTATACAAAAACCTCCTTCCACAGCACTCAAGCAGGCAGGATGACACGTATAAGGGATGTTTCAGTGCTTAGTTCTCATAAAGAAAGGAAAATCCAGCAGCATTAGATCCCAGACCCAACCATATTAGGACAATCACTGCACAGAAGCACAGTGTGAATGCTGGCTTCTGGCTAATTAAAACCTAACAGCCACAGCAATGTTTCCAGCTCAGTGTGTGTCACTATTTTTTTTCATTAATGTTCATTTCAAGTAACATATTAGCAGTGTTTGTGCCTCCTGAGTCTGCTGATTGTAAGTCCTGATACACGGAGCTGATCCAGCTTCCTTGCATCCTTCTAAGCTAAGCTCTGCACCACAGACCAAGCCTGACTTGTGGCAAAAAGAAGGGACTCTTCAGTCCATCACTTTCACTATCTCAAACCTCCTGACTTTTTAGCATTTGGATTTGGCAATGCTGCATCAAAGCTGGAGGGATGTGACTCATCATGGCTTCTTCTAGGTAGCTTTTGCAGCTGAGGAGGATTTTTATATAGGAAATTTGTCGTTGTGACAGGACAGAAATATACCTGCAAAATTCTAGGAAACTGATTGCCTGACAGGTCTGGGGCTTTTCTGTGACATTTCAGTCCAGCTATTTCCTCTGCTGTTGCGCTGAGAAGTGCATTGCTACTTCTCAGCAGCAAGAAAACCTCACATTGCTTTTCTTGTGAGAGTAACACCGACAGCAGGCTTCAAACCAGAGACTTTGGGGCTAAAAGCAGAAATCTTCATAGCTTTTGAAAAGCAGACATCCTCCGTGGCTGCAGACAGAGCAGATCTGCATCTTTTTGAGAGGTGCAGATGGATTTAGCACACTTACTGAGCGGACTATGCATCCCTTCTCCCAGAGCCTTCTGTTGGCTTCTTATTCACAACTTATCCAAAAATTACAGCATTAAAACAGGACTGGCAACCCTGTTAGGTAAGGTGGGGAGAAGGCCATGCACTGTGCTGCTGGGGACAGTCCTTTCCCATCACCTCCTCCCTGTTCACTGCCTTGCATCTCTCCCAGTATTATCAGAAGTGCCAGGAGATGAGAAACGTGGATGCCCTGAAGCACAAAGCAAAGTGGGACTGCAATGAGCTACTGATCCTTAACAAATAATTTGGTAAGTCCAAACAGCTGTTACCTATGGTGACCTATTCCGATACACCCAGCTGATCTGCATGCCAGCAGGTAACTTGCATGGCACGCTGCTGCTGCCTGCAGAGGAAGGGAGAATAAAACCCATGGCATGGCAAAACTGTTCACCACTGTTGGCTCCAGTAAATAAACTGGCCTTGCAGTGGCACTAAAGTGGAACTAGAACTAAAGTGAAATCACCAGAGATGACCTGGGGCATTTTTCACAGAGCAATTCTGAGTTATGCCTTGCTAACCAGCTATGTGTTCCATTCTTTTCATAATGCTGCTACAGACTCACCAGGACTAAAAGTGTTGAATCAGCCCTCTGTCAAATGGCAGAAAATGCTGCAAATGACCTTGAAGACTGCTTCCTTACAGGAAGATCAGGAGATATGGAACCTGACTTTTCAGAGGTCTGTTTTCTTTTTGTAAGTGTTGCTTGCTTCACTTCCATTAAAAATACCATCTGGCAGAAATCTTATCTCAGAAATCAACACTCAGGTCTAAGAAAGGAACTCTGCCCCAAAAACCATTCTGTGTTATCAACATTTTTAGCTGGGAATTTCAACTCACTCAGCCAACTTTTAAGGAGTATTTCAAAGCATACGCCTGCAAAGCACTTCCATTTAACAGGGAGCTGTGTAGCATAGATCAACACATTATTTTATCTATCCCACCAATACCTACCATCTCAACCGCATGACCCAATCCACTTTTTGACTGCGTTAACACTCTAGATTCCGCACTGAAGAAAGTTGTGGTAGTATTTTGGGTTTTACTCTTCTAATTTCAGTACTTAGATTGCGTACTATACTTTACCATAGGCTTTGAAAAAGAGAGTAGCAGATACAACAAAATCAGCTGCATACAACATAGCAAAGATTAGGCTTTTCTAAATATTTTCCTCTATTTTTTTATTCTGTAATGGTGAGATCATAGAATATGGCCATATAAATAGTCTGCACACAAGTTGTATACTTTAAATGTAGTGTCCTGAACACATTTAGTATCTTGAAATATCTGCACTTTCACTTAAGAGATCATCAACAAAGTGTGAATAATCCTCTTCTGAAGAAGAAGTAAGAAAGAAATAATAAATAGAACTCTTTGATGGTCTTTTTTTTTTTTTTTTCCATTAAACTATGGGAAAACAACAGCACTCTTCAAGGTTTAGATGTGGAGGTCAAATATTGGCTCTCACACAGAGGCATGGCTTCTCAAGGTCCCATGGAAGCTGATAGTCCAAAGCAGAGAAGGAGCTTTGACTCAACAAGGTATTATGTTAGGATGTGATGAAATTACTGTACAGTTCACCACTGATGCAGCTTATACACTAAATTAAACTGTGTGAACACACGAGGAGATACAAGATCTTGAGATCCCTACAGTATATTATATCATTTCCAATAATAAAGAAATTTTCTTTAGCAAGAAAATATCTAACTTCTAACATTTGACAGGACAAGAGGTAATGGCCTTAAATTGCACCAGGGGAGGTTCAGGTTGGATACGAGGAAATACTTCTTCTCAAAGAGTGGTGAGGCAGTGGCACAGGCTGCCCTGGGAGGCGGTGGAGTCACCAGCCCTGGAGTGTTCAAGTAATAGGCAGATGTGGCATTGAGGGACATGATTAGTGGGCATGGTGTGGATGGACTGATGGTGGGGCTAGATGATCTTAGTGGTCTTTTCCAACCTCAGCAATTCTTTGATTTTGTGATTACACTAAGAATTTTCAGCTGAATCTCTGAAATGTACGCAAGATTGGAACTGGAACAGATGAGAATATTAACATTAGAATGGTAATAGAATACCATTAGAATTTACAGTAATTGTAAATGGAGTGAAAACACCTTAGACTCCTAGTTTTTTCCTCTCAGAGATGTTATAACATCTGTAGATTTCATATTCTAGAAAGAATAAAAAAAGATTTGAGGACTTACAAGCAATTGCAGAATGCCCAACTTCCTCTGTTTTCATTGGAAGAACAACATTTTACTGCCACCTAGTGAGCAATGTAAAACAGACCAACACATTAAGGGGTGTGTTTCTGGTCAAACACAGTTTTTCACTTTCATGTGTCCACATAAATCAGAAAGGCAAAATTAGATATTGAACAACTAGGAAGTTAACAACACAAAAAGGCTTTGTTTTTCAACCAGGAGAGAGGAGGAGCAGGCAGGCTCCCAGCAGGAGAGGAGCTGGGAATTATTTAAGACCAAATTACCACAGAATCACAGAACTGTAGGGGTTGGAAGGGACATCCAGAGATCATCAAGTCCAACCCCCCTACCAAAGCACTATCCCTGTCTCATGGAAATGTCACATCCTCTTCTCTGCATGCCTTGATGGGTTTCATGTCGTGGGCTTGATTGCCAGCCTGAGGAGGCAGAACCAAGGTCAGGACCCCAAAAGGGCAGATGAACCACTGCAAAGGACACCGACAGGGATCACTGAACTTGACATAGCTGTGCTTATCACTCTGTGGTGATGCGATAACCTCCCTTCTGCAGGCTCAGTGCAGGTAGTTGGGCCGGCCTTGCTCACAGGCTCCCAGCTATGCTGGTCTTGGGTTAGGTCTTGATGTCTGCATTGCTATTGAGGTGAGGTGCAAATATAGTTCATGATGATGATAGTAGATGATGAACATCTAACAGCTACTGTTCAGTGCTGATATTCTCTGTCCTCACTGTCCAAACATGGCACTAATTCTCAGAGAAACGGGGGGCACTTTAATACTTGCTTTTTAACGCAACGAGAGTTGAAATACAGAGTGAACATATTTGTACACACCTGCAAGGTGACAGCCAAAGCAGAACTGACAGGGCCCTGCAAGGACAACATTATCTGTTAGGTCAAGGAGACAGTTTTGCAGGACTTGTTTGTATTCACCACTTTGTAGATCCTGTCAGCCCTTACACAGGTAAAAGAGAGCTTTGACCGGATGGCACTTTACCAACATGTATTCCCTTGACTAAAAATATCGAGTGCTCTTTTTTGTCATGCCCAGTCAAACACATTAATAACATGCTTAGTGCTGTCTCTATCACACAAGCCCCTCAGGGTTCCTGACACTGATGCTGCAAGGAAACAGAGCTGGCTGCAGTACACTCACAAGGAGGAGAAAGGGAAATAAATTAAGCACAGCTTTCCTTGGCAGCTGTGTTTGCAGAGGAAAAACACCAGTTCATCCCCAAACACCAGTGCGTTCCCCAGAGGTAGGCTACAGGAATAAGTATAGCTTTTATGCCACTCCACCACCTAGCGACAGACTTTGCAAAGCTGCTGTTTGCATTTAACCAGCCCTATTGCTTCAGCAGTGCCACTCACAGCTGCAGTTAGGAGTCAGAATGACCTTGTCAGCAGACACACAGCTGGTCCCACCAGCCTTGCCTTATCAGGAGCCAACAAGGACAACATTTCTCTAATTGGTGATTTTAACAGTGATCACTTACAAAACAGTTATTTTCCACCATCCTTTCTCCAGCAAAGTTTTCTACACTATAAATTTTTGGCAAGCAAGACAATGTATTTATTAAAATGTCCATGTAAGCTATGACAAGGACAAAACCAACTGCTAGTTTCACCTGCACGATGTTGAACATCTGGTGCATCTGTTCATGGAAGTGGTGATTGGCATCTCACTGCAGTATGCTCTGCTATATTTTCCATTATGTATTTTCTTTCTTTTCTTTTCTAGCAAGCTGAGGTGTTTTGTTTTTTTTTTAAACAACAAATGAGCAGACAGAACGTGTACAACCATTTTTAGGCTACTTGTAGCAGTGACACCTTGACAGAAACAAGCAGTTGCCCAAAGAGGGTGGTGGAATGGGCTGCCCAGTGAAGCTGTGGATGCCCCATCCCTGGAAGCATTCAAAGCCAGGTTGAATGGGGCCCTGGGCAGCCTGAACTAGGCTAGGGGGTTGGAATTAGATGGGTTTTAAGGTCCCTTCCATCCCCAGCCATTCTTTGATTCTATAACTCAAACTGAATCATAACAGGGCTCAATTGCAGCAGCTTGTAGTAACATAGCCTTTCATGCATCTGATAAAAGGAAGGATTTATAAGCAAGCTTTCACTTCACACATGGTAAACCCTACCTACTTCAGAAGAGCTGTACAAATGGATGATATTCAGCAGAGTGATCAATGTAACACAGTATTTCCACTTTTTTATATTAACAGTATAACTAATTTCAGCAATTCAAACACAAAAATCAATCTTTGGGCCCATCACTGGACAAAGAGAGAAGGGTGCCTGTGTTATCGTAGAATCACAGAATGGCCTGGGTCGAAAAGGACCACAATGATCATCCAGCTTCAACCCCCTGCTATGTGCAGGGTCACCAACCACCAGACCAGGCTGCCCAGAGCCACATCCAGCCTGGCCTTGAATGCCTCCAGGGATGGGGCATCCACAGCCTCCTTGGGCAACCTGTTCCAGTGTGTCACCACTCTCGATTCAGTGTTCTCCATTAGAACACTGAATGATATATATTTGGATTTCATCATGGATTTAATCTACAAAATTTTTCCTGTTTTAATGACATCCAGAAATCATCATAGTACAAGAGCCAGACAGTCTTTCTTTCTGATATTTTGAACTCTGGAAACATCTACAAATACATAATTATGCATGACTCTCAAATTAGTGTTAATATAATATCCTGTAGATCAAACCCGCTGTCCTTCATCATTTTCTCCATTCACAAGTGGTTCAATTCCTTTTTATTTTAGAGCATTATTTTTACTGGTTTTCTCTCTCATTTATTGGTATTTGGGAAGTTTTATTGACTGTGGGATGTTAACACTAAGCAAAGTGTATACCCTTCAACCTCTCCGTTTTTTTCCACCTTATTTTATGACTATTCTTCCAATGACCACTCTTTCTTATGGTTCAAAACACCAGCAAAACGAGAAGAGTAGCACAATTAAAATAACTTTCTGAGCATGTGTGGAGGCCATAGATGTCCTTCCTCACAAGCAGGGAGATTTAGGAAAACGTGGTGTTAAATTCAGTACTACTAGAGCTGGATCATATAAGACAGTACTCTATCAATCACCATATTTTAGCAACATTAACTATAAGGTGCACCTGAACTCAAGATGGATGGGAGTACAAAGACTCTTTAAGTGCTTTTTATCACTGGGGCCAGAGTGCCTAACACTTTGCATGAGCAAATGGGTTTTGTCCATATTCCCTTTAATGACTTGTTCTTGATAGAGGAGGAAAGCGAAACTTAAATAGCAGCATTAAACTGAAGATCAGATTTTATCCTGCTTCCAACATTTTAGGAGATATCATCAGATGCTGACACCACCAACTCACTGCGAAAATACAGGGTGAGGGAACATCAAACCTATCCACCAAACCTATGCACCATTCTGGAGGGATGTCTACCATAGGTAGAGATGGGATGCGATGCAGATGTTCCCCTGCAAGATCCTGAACTGCCAATTTCTCCAGGGGATGGCATCCATGGTGCTCCGAGAGCAAAAGGTTACTGATGTCCCCACTTTGGAGGAGGCATAGCTTCAGCTCTCTCACACCTTCATTTCCAAGGGCCCCAGTTACAATCTAACTGACCCACTTGAATCATAGCACACTGAAGGCTCAGCATAGCCCAGGGCAGCCAGACACTGTGCTGCTGTGACCTACTGCTTGTCATGGAGCCATAGAACACCCCAAGTTGGAAGAGACCCACAAGGATCACTGAGTCCAGCTCCTGGTTCCACACAGTACCACCCAAAATCCAAACCCTATGCCTGAGAGTGCTGTCCAAATGCTCCCTGGACTCCAGCAGCTTGGTGCCGTGCTCACTGCACTGGGCAGCCTGGAATTATAGACCTATAGGATCATAGGGGTTAGCAGGGACCTTTGAGGATCACCAAGTCCACCCCCAACTAAAGCAGGCTCCCTACAGTTGGTCACAGCACTCATCCATGAATCTGCCATGAACTGCTGCAAACGCGGCACCTACTCAGGAATTTGAACCAAAAACCAGCATGTTGTTCTAAACTGACTACATCTATTAGTGCAGAACACAAAAGCTCCAAGCCAGTACAGACTGGTAAAACCGCACACGATGAAATGCCCACATTGCCACAGATGAGAACTATCAGATGGGAAACGTGACACAG
Source organism: Centrocercus urophasianus (assembly GCF_019232065.1). Classification (NCBI taxonomy): domain Eukaryota; kingdom Metazoa; phylum Chordata; class Aves; order Galliformes; family Phasianidae; genus Centrocercus; species Centrocercus urophasianus. Next base: position 41,609,479 of record NW_024884364.1, on the reverse strand, counting down.
CGGTACAGCTCCCTTCCGCAATCACGCACCGCACGCACGCTCTCCTTCCACAAATACCACTCCTCTTTCCGTCCAGGGAAGCACAAGACGTCCCGCTCTCCCCGGGACTCAAGCAGCCGCTACTTCGGGCCGGAGCCGCTCCCCCTGGCGGCGCGGCGCCGTGAGGCCATGCCGGAGCCCTGCCCGCGCCGCAGGGCGGCCAAGCTCCTCCCAGCCACCGCCCCTCCGCGCCGCGCGGCGGGGACGTGCACTCTCTCGGCGGGCCATGGAGGCGGCTCGGCGGGGGCTGCGGGCGGGGGTCGGGAGCCGCGCGTTGCTTCTGGCCTTGCTGCTGCACGGGGCGATGGGGGCGGAGGCGGAGGAGCCGCGGCCGCCGCGACAGCGCGGGGACGAGCAGTGCCACTACTACGCGGGGGGACAGGTCTACCCCGGGGAGGCGGCCAGAGTGCCCGTCACCGACCACTCGCTGCACCTCAGCCAGGCCAAGAGTAGGTGCGGGGCGGACGGGCGGAGAGGAGATGCTCCGGGTGCGGGGTGCGGAGCTGGGGGCGGATGGGGACGGGGGTTGGGGAGGCGGCGGCGCGGCCACGTCAGGACGAGCGCTCGGCGCGGGGCGGGACGGGACGGGACTGGAGGGGGAATCTTTTGTGCTCTCGTTTGCGTTAGAAATACCGAAAAGCCGCCTCGCTCGCTCGCTTTGCCCGTGTCGCTCCACGTCAACCCTGCCGCAGCGAAGCGGGCGGTGATTGGAGTGCCCGCAGTCGGTGCGGGGTTTGGTAGGCCACCTGACTCCGTGCTTCTGCCCGTCATTCCGCAGCCGCGAGCTCTCGGAGCGGCACGTGGGCTGGGAGAGCCTCCTTTGGTGGAGCAGAGAGCGCAGAGATCCACTGGAAATGATCTTTGCTGGGAGAGCTCACGCTGTGCAGTCGTTCCCCTGCGGCTTCCATTTTAAACGTTCCTCGGCAGATGCAATGAGAATGGACAACCAGTCCAGATGCGCGAGGATTGTTTGTGCTTTTCTCCCTTTGTAATGCAACTCTGCAGAGTCTCAAGACAAGTATTTCGAAAGGAAAAACAAAAACGCCTGAGTTTAAAAGCAGGCCAAAATACAGCCTATTTATTTTATATTCCATCTCCCCTCCTGATAGGAAAGCTGGCTGGAGGCAGTGCTTTCCTACAAAGAGAGGTGATTAGGATTGCTGTTTTTGTGAAGAGTGGCATTTGGAAGGCTTTGGGACAGCTCTGAGTAACTCGGGCATTAATCTCAGCTTTCTCTTGAGAACAGTCCCATACCTGCATTAAAAAAGCATTAGAAGTTCTGAGCTTAGATCTGATCAGAAATAATTCTACACAAGACGTAAGAGGAAGAGCATTTCTTAAAAGTAGACTGAAATCATCAGTTGTGGCTGCTGATTCTCTCTGCTTGCATTACTGAATCCCTGCAGCTTACACAAGGTGAAACTGACAGAGGCCGTTCCCAGTTACAGGCCCTATGTCTGGGGCAATCCCTGCTACATCTCCTCACCAGCTGAATTCTGTAGCTGTGGGTCATTCTATGAAAACAAGCTTAACAGCACAGTCATCATCTGGATAGTAATTAAGATTCTATTTATTTTTCTCAGCAGCATAATAATCTCCTGGGGCAGTGTGTCAACATCCTGGACATCACAGGTGTATTGACATCAGCTGGTTCTACCTTTTATATCTGACATGCTCTACCCTTTGTCTCAGAATTCACATTGTTACAAAAATGGTATCCGTCAGAATAATTTTTAATATGTTTAAATTCAAGGCTCATCCTTTTCAATAGGAATAGTAAATACATTTCATGTGTTCAAAAAAGCGTAACTGTCTTCAAGTTACAGTTTGCATAGGAGCTGTAATTGGGCTAATACATACCCCATTTTTAGGCATTTGCTTCTGAACATGCTGTAGTATGTATTTTCACATGAATTTGAATTGCAAATGGTTTTTCATGCTTGAAGGATGAATTTGAACCATCTTAAGCTTCTTTTTCCTAACAATTATTCAAAATAGATAGTGTGATTTCCTGAAATCTAAAACAGTTTCTCCTTCAGTCTAACAGATGTTCTCTTATGAACTGATAGTAGGCTTGTAGTTTGTTAACTATGAAGAGATAATGCTTGTGCAGCCTTGATTACCAGTGATTTGAGAAGCTGATGCATAAGCACAAATTGATTGCATTAGGGGAGGTTGGACTCTATGACCTTTTGATGTCCCTTGCAAAGCCCTGCAGTTCTGTGATTCTGTCATCAGCTGCTTTCCATGCATACTAAAATGCAGATTCCTTCAGTGTTCTGTTACCTCTGCTGCTTTGACCTCTGCAAAGTAGTAAGAAAGGTTGATTTTGTGACTGTGTGCAGTAGGTTGTTTTTCAAGCAAAAGGACAGCAGTTGTCCTTGTACATGAGCTAATGAGCAGCTTGCTTTGAACACGTGCTTTGTACTCTGACTTTAATTTGAATGTCCTTCATATTTCAGTCTCGAAGCCAGCGCCTTACTGGGAAGGAACAGCAGTCATTAATGGAGAGTTTAAAGAGCTGAAACTAACAGATTATGAAGGAAAATATCTTGTCTTCTTCTTCTATCCTCTTGACTTGTAAGTATGACATGAGTAGACAAAGCAACATTGAGATCACCTACACAAAACATCTAATTCCTTCATTTTTCTCTTATTTCTGTTTTGTTTTATTTGGGAAGGGTTTGAGGTAGAAAAAGAGAGCAGTAGGAGAAAATACTCTCTTTGCCATCATATTATATTATCATTGTGCACTGATAAAACTAAAGCATGATGCTTGTTGTACTAGGTGTGTCTGCTGATTTGTGTTTTAATTTAAAAGATTAATCGTCAGTCTCTTGTACCCAGTAGGGCAACCTCAGCATTCTGTATTATGCTGTACATCACTGCTGCAAACAGAGGGCAGCATCCCATTTGTATTTTCCAGAGTATATGTAGGACACTGAGGGATAGTGTTTTCCATTGAACAAGAAGTTACCAGTATGATCTTGTGAAAAACTTGGCATATTGTGCTTAAATGCAACCAGTTAATATTCAGAAAGACTGTAAAAACATTTTTATCTAGACTGCAAACTAACCGTAGGTTTATAACTATCAGTAATAAAGCATTTGGAACCAAGCTAGGATCAGACTGTGAAACTTGCAGGCAGCATTTTGCTAAATACTTGAAGAAGTAGGAAAAAAAATATGTGGAAGCTGAAATAATTTCTGATATAGCCACTACTTTCCATTATTTTATGTAAAAATGTAAGTGCTTTGACGAGGCTGCTTATTGGTATGTTAAACAGAGAACTTACTGAACATATCATGAAAATATGACTTTATTTTGTTTAAAATTACCTAGCACATTTGTATGTCCAACCGAAATAATCGCCTTCAGTGACAGAATTGAGGAATTCAGAGTCATAAATACCGAAGTAGTAGCATGTTCTGTGGACTCCAAGTTCACTCACTTAGCATGGTACGTATCTTATCCTTGTCTTTCGCTGATAGTTATTTGTGGGTCCATCTGAGCTGAGGAACCATGTCCCCAGGTTTATAGATTGTGTAGGTATATCATAATGTGTAACAGTATGATGTTATTGATACAAATGTTAGAATTGCTTTTCAGTGATAAAACGTGTTAACTCTCTTGTGTGAAGGTATCTTAATCTTTGAAGCTTGTTGATGTGCATTGTTTGAAATGTGCCCTATCCCAGTCCAAAATTCTTCAAATACTAAAAATGAGATACAGATGCTAAAATGAATAAAAATGAGGTACGCTCTCTCAGTTGTAGGTATGTTAGTATAAAGCAAATATGACTGATAAGAAAGAGGTCACTGTTAATCGATGTGGCCAAACACTGCAGAAGAGCTACTGTACACGTCGCTGGAACCAGAGATAGCATTCACTTTCCTGGTGTGCAAAACAAAAAAAATGTCACTTGCACTGAATTCTTCTGTCAGTACTATAATGGCTTTTGGCTTCTAGTTTTGTGTAAAGAACAGAAATCATTATGAATAATGCATTTGTATCTAATTACTTTCAAAGGATTAATACTCCTCGAAAACAAGGAGGACTCGGACCAATGAAGATTCCACTTCTTTCAGATTTAACACACCAGATTTCCAAGGACTATGGTGTATATCTGGAAGATCAAGGACACACACTTAGGTATTCCACTTGGTTACTGTTCATTTTGTCTTGATGAACTGCTGCTTGCTAATTCATATCTAAAGATACACTGACATTTCTTTTTTATGCTATCCATTGAGCTCTATAGATTAATATTGAAGTGGCTCATATTTTTTTTGTACAAAATAGCACATCTCATCTAACACTACTAGCACTCTGAGCTCTTCTTTATGGCTTGTTAACAATCCTGCAGTATGTGCATACAAAAGGTCTTACCTTCTCATGTAAACAGTTTAAATATTCTAACAACACATCTTGTTGCTTATTTATCCTTTAAAAAAGTAACATATGCTAAGGAACTTTTATATGAAGTCTCCCTTTACTGCTTGAAAGCATATGAGTACTTAGCAGTCTGAGTGAGGTCATAGTAATCCCCCATAGATGTTGGCATACTCCTTTGACAAACTACTCAAAACCAAAATGTTTCACTGTTGCAGAGCAAGAGCATTTTTTGCCTAACAATTCATACCCAGGGCTGAAATAAGAACATACAAAAACAAGCTGTAATGAGTCAGAACAGAGAGCATGGTTGATAACCCTGCGTTACAGCCAGCAGATGCGAGGGCAAGGCAAGCACATGGTGAGAATTCCCCTGAATTGTTATTACTCAGGGACTTCCAAGTTCAGCTGGAGTCAAGAATACTGCTAACTAACAGCCCCAGGAGGCAGGTCTTTTGTAAACCTCTGGGATCCACCTGACACCATAGCATCTGCATCATCTCCTGGTTGGGCTTGCCATCGCTTACTTGTATGTTTTGCACAGAAGTGTATTTTCCTTGTTTTTAAGTTGCCCTCATCTCATCCCGTAGCCCAGGTAGACCAGTGGGTTAGTAGTATCCTAAGGAAATAGGGATCATGTAGTGCCTGCAGAGACAAAATTTCTCCCCATCCAGCAGACGTAAGATAGGATGTGAACACAATGAGGCAATTATTTTTTTTTTTTTTAATGAAACAAAACAAAAAGAACTTGTTTGTTACAGAGGCCTTTTCATAATTGACGATAAGAGAATCCTTCGACAGATCACCATGAACGACCTTCCTGTGGGGAGATCAGTGGACGAAACGCTGCGTTTGGTACAGGCATTCCAGTACACAGACAAACATGGAGAAGGTGCTCTTTTAAATATTTTCATGTTGAAATTGTTTTACTTAGACCAGAAGTTGTATTTATAGTTTTTTTTTGTTTTTTTTTTTTTTTTAGTACTCAGTAGCATTAGAGATTAGCCTTATAAAGTGAATGAAGTGGTTTGATGGTTCTGATACAATAATCTCTGGCTGGACACGGCTCTGAGCACCTCATGTAGCTGTAGGTGTCCCTGTTCATGGCAGGGGAGTTGGACTACGTGAGCTTCCAACTCAAAACGATTCTGATTCTAAGGCATTCCCTGGTCTGAATAGAGGCATTATCTACCTGTCAAAAGGACAAAGCAGTGTAAAATACAATGTCCTGAAGAATCAGGGCAAATATTTCAGTATGCTTTGATATCCTGAAAGAATGAAGATGCGGGTAGTCCTTGTCCTCTGTCATTTGTGGATGATGTGTGACAAATAACTGTCAAGAAACACAATTATGCTGTGAAAGTTATGCTGCCATTGCCGTATTCTTTATAAGCACTATGTGATAATTTTCCACTGACAAATAATGTTTCACTGGCTTGTTATAACTTTGTCTCAAGTATGGCTATATTTCCTCACTGCAGTTCATGCATACGATGAACTTGTCATGTTGTTGTTGTTTTTTAAATATTCAAGTTAATGTGTCTGTTTAAATATGTTTATTTAACTACTAATGTATGTGTTCAGCACTTTAACCTCCATTTCAACTCAGTTGTGGGTTTGTTTGTTTGTTTTTTAGTATTTAAATGTACCTTTATCCAAAGGTACAAATCATCATTATGTTTTGTTACACAGAATTCATAAAGCTAAATGCTGGCACTTAGGATATTTGTATCCGAGTGAGGAAGTTGTCTCCCTTTCTTAGTTACAAAGTCTCCCTAGTGCTTCTACTGAATCTGATGCACAGAATAGGAGGAAAAGTTCTTTGCAGTTCCTGAATTGCATTGGATGTATTTAATCTGACAGAGCACTTAAAGCAGTGTAGTAAGGCATAATGACAGTGGCTGAAGCATGACAACAGATGAGAGTTTCAATTTGGAACATAATCTGTTCAGATGGCCACAGAGCTTTTAGTCGCGTTGCATGTTAACTATGTGCTGTCATCCCACTGCTCCATTTTAAAGAAAGGTAGATAGGTGTGTAGTCACCTGAACTTTATCATGAAACTTCTGTGTTTAAACAGAACGGGTGTTCATTTTCAGATGCTATGCTTTGCCTAAAACAGCACGAGAATTAAACCAAGCTGCAGGCATCCACCCAGAGAGGGACAGTTTTCAGTTAACAGAAGTGCTATGTGGTACCAATTATGAACTGTGTTACTGACAGCATCCCATGTATAAAGAAGACTGCATATCAGTTGTTTGTAGATCCTTGTTTCTGACACTTCAGTGGTGTTCTACTTCAAGTTCGGGAAGAGAACATGAAGGAAATTCAGAAAAGGAAGCATGTGTGAAAATACTTGTACAAACTTTGTCTTTCTTTTCTTTTTCCTCCAGTTTGCCCTGCTGGTTGGAAACCTGGCAGTGAAACAGTAAGTCACTGTTCATATTTAAATGCATATCCTATTAGGAAACACCAAGATAATTTCCTTTAAAGTCAAATCCAGAATCTTTGCAACTCTGAAGAAGATGATAGGAATCAGTTCACATTATTGTAGTTAAAGCTTGAGTGGAAGTTGAAAGGTTAAGATTAAGTTGATTCTGTCCTGTCTTCTCAGTTATATGGCCATGTAAATTCTTGGTTCTGTGGATCCTAGGCACTGCCATGAAAAAGGATGCGAGTTCACAATCTGCTTTAGAATCTGGTAGAGCCAGTGTGCCACTATCAGATCTCCAGCAGAGAGCACTGCTTTGCTACACAAAAGCTCTTGTGCATTTGTTGATACTCACCCACGTGTTAAGATAAGCAGAAGAGCTGGGGTTCAGATAAACACCCATTGAACTTGTTTGTGTTCTCTGGGCTTGGATCAAGCTTCAGCAGGATAATGAAGCTTTTACTAGAGGACTGAGCTGCTTAGGTCACATGAGATCGCTGTGGTTAATTTGAGAATGTGGCTTTCTTTTCAACCATTTGGTGATGACTGAGCACTGTTGCTTAAGAGCTGTCTCAACTGAAGGCGGGTCCCAGTAGCCTGTAAATATGGAGAGTAGTGAGCATTTTTAACTGATAATAAAAACAGAGGAATGTTTCTTTACTGCATGTGAAAATCTTCATTGATGACTGCAGTCTATGAGTCACCTCTTTGCAGCTAGCAGAGGACAGTCTCAGTGGGTGCAGCTGGATTTTAAAATTGTAAGGTGAAGGAGGGCTGGCTGGTCTAACGGAAAGACACATTCTGGCACTGCAGAGTTCTGCCTGCCCTAGCCACAGGTTACCTAAATAATACAACATTAACATATTTTCTAAAGCCTATCAAAATGCTGAGAATAGGTCCAATAGTACTATTTTAAAGCTGCCACATAAGCAGTTGTCTTTCTCCTCTCTGCAAAATATGCAGATAATTTAAATAGCAGGGTAGCTCAGATACTTTCTCGAAGATGTAGCCATGCCTTGTAAATGTGTTTGATTTAATTAGATCAAACCAGAGGAAACCATGAGAGTGTGGTGGCCAAGGGAAGAACTGTAAGTAAATTCTAAGGCACTTGATTATAGAAACTAATTTATTAAAATATCTTGCTTCTGGGGTAAGGAGCATAAAGGTATCTGCTTTCAACTGCCAAAGTGCTTCCATTGGTAGGCTGCACTCTCTCTTCCCCAATTAGTTAACTAGTTTTGCTACTCCCATTAAGTATATTCAGTGATGAACAGTAATCTATTATCAGGTCAAATGATAAATTACTCTCCAGCGGTTATTGTGGGTTGGCTTTGCATCCTGATGAGATGCGTCTGCAGGTCCTAAAGGAACTGGATGATAAAGTTGCTAAGCCACTATGCATCATATTTGAGATGTCGTGGCAGTCCAGTGAAAGTACCTGCTGTCTGAAAAAGAGGAAACATATCTCCCATCTTTAAGAAGGGAAAAGGAAGACAGGGAAGTACAGAGCAGTCAGTCTCTCCCCTCTATGGCCAGCAAGATCATGAAGCAGATCTTCCTGGAAGCTGTGATAAGATGCATGGAAAACAAGGAGGTGATTAGTGACAGTCAGCATGGCTTCACTAAGAGTAAACAATGCCTGAAAAATTTGGCTTCCTGTGGTGGGATTACAGTATTGGTGGATAAGGGAAGAGAAGCTGATGTCATCTACCTGAGCTCATGCAGAGCATTTGATACTGTCTCACACAACGTCCTTGTCTCTGAAATTGAGATAAATGGGTTTGATGGATAAGAAACTGCCCGGATGGTCACACTTGTAGAGTTGCAGTCAGTGGCTCAATGGGACTGAGTGCACCCTCTGCAAGTTTGCTGATGACACCAACCTGCATGGTGCAGTCATGATACTGGAGGGGAGGGCTGCCAGCCAGAGGGACCTTGATAGGTTTGAGAGCTGGGCACGTGTGAACCTCACGCAGTTCAGCAAGGCCAAGTGCAAGGTTCTGCATGTGGGCCATCCCAAGCACAGATACAGTCTGGACAGAGAATGGATTAAGAGCAGCCCTGAGGAGAAGGATTTGGGGCTTATTGGTTGATGAAAAACATGAACTGGCACTGTGCATTTGTAGCCCAAAAAGGCAACATATCCTGGGCTGTATCAACAGCAAGTCCAGAGGAGGTCACAAGGATGATCAGAAGGCTGGAGCACGTCTCCTAGAGAGATGGGTTGAGGGAGCTAGGCTTGTTCAGCCTGGAGAAGAGAAAGCTCCAGGGAAACCTCATTGTAGCCTTCCAGTACAAAAGAAGGCTTAGAGGAAAGCTGGAGAGGCTTCTTACAACAGGATGTAGTGACAGGACAAGGGGGAATGGTTTTAAACTCAAAGAGGGGAGATTTAGATTAGACATTAAGAAGAAATTTACTCAGAGGGTGGTGAGGCACTGGAAGAGGGTGCCCAGAAATGTCCCATCCCTTGGAGGCACTCATGACCAGGGGTTTTGCGTGGGGTTTTGGACAACCTGATCTAGTGAAAAATGTCCTTATCCAAACCACAGGGCTCTGATCTGAGTAATCTTTAAGGTCCCTTTCAATCAACCATTCTATGATATTTTGAAGTATTGTACTGTTCTGGATTCACAAGTTTTTGCATTTGCATAGTTTTGTTTTTAGACTAACATTTTCATTTTCTTTCTTGTGCAGATAATTCCAGATCCAGCTGGAAAACTGAAGTATTTTGATAAACTAAACTGAGGCTGACTTCCATTTAATTACTTAGGTCACGTTCAACTTGATTTTTGCCAATAAAATTTCGTTAATTTTCTTAACTTTCATGAGTGTGACTGATATATATCTGCAGCAGACAACTAAAGCTCTGGTAGCTTAAATACCTGTTAGAGGTATAAATACTATATTGTCAGAGCATGCTTGTGAAATACATGTTTACCCTGTAAGTTTTGTTTAGGTGCTTGGTTTTCCTAAAACACATTTTTCTTAGCACCTTGGGCTTAGATTCACAAGTTTTGCTACTGCTAGATAGCTTAATTTCTGCAAATACCATTTGCTCAGTCATGCTGTTAGAACTACAGAACAGGCATTTGGTTGTGGTATAACCATAGTCAGGTGGAAAGGGCAGCTAACCCTGAAGCCAGAAATACAGTTGATGAATTAAATTTCCAGTTTTCCAAAGCTAGAAGATATTTTTCATTAAGCTCCTATGCACATAGCCTAGGCTTCATTACTCAGTGCAACTGCATGAAATAAAATAGCACTATTCTAGTTCACCAGTTTCAGGAGCTGAACCAGGATTTTTTCTTCCATGCTTGCATTTGTAGCTGATAGACTGATAAGATCAGTTCCATTACAGATGATTTGCATTTTCCCAGGTCTTACACTGGTACTGAGGTCCATACTGGTTAGTGTTGCGCTCTGCCCCTCTCATTAGCCATAGCTCCTAGCTGTAAGGGAGTGACCTCAAAGTGAGTGTTGATGTGCCCAGTGGCCTTTAGAAACTCCTGTGGGTCACGTACACATGTTACTTCTTTGAAGGGGGAAAAAAAAACTAATGACTTTATAAGACACACTTAATCCTTTTGTGCATTGGAGACCCCTTCCATAAGCATGTCTTTTATTGCTTGTTCCTATCTCACCCTCATTTTAATGTAGCATTCTAGTGTTTGTGCAGCTGGATAAAGATCACCTGAGAGCAGAAGACAACCTTCACCAAGATCATCCTTGCAGAGAAGGCTTCCCCCCAGCTCTAGTCCAGCAATGCTGCATTGCTAGCCTTGGGCCCATGCTCCTAAGACTTCAGTTACTCTTCCCTTACCAGACTATGCAATACCTGTCCCTGTGCACACATGTCACTAACTAAGGTTCTGCAGAACTAGCTCAGCAGCTTTGTTTTCACCATGAAGTTACCTGGCTTTGTAAACTTTGGTGAGTACTGCCCAGCTGTGTCACTGTGGACAGGGAGCACATGCAGCTGCTGGACCTTAGCTTCAGCTCTGACAGAAGTAATAGAAAAGTGCATGCTTCACTCAGGCAGAGGGACACTGAGCACCACGGCCCCATCCTCAGGGGGCCTGGGGAAAGGAGGAGCTTGTGGCAGAGGCACAGCTGTATGAAGAAAACTGCCAAGCTGCTGACATGTTGCTGCAGCCCCTGCCATCTCCAAGAGTGGAGGGTGGCATTTAAAGAGCAGTTTTCTCATGTAACTGTGTTGTTAGTCAGCCATTTGATTTTACTCAGGGTTTTGCCTAAAGCCTTCAACAAGCCTGAGGCACCTAAAATATTATCGACTTCTTCCAGGCCATTGCGTCATGACTAATGCAGGTGCAGTTATTCATGGCTGGTCATAAGCAGCCAAAGGCATAAAACAAGCTTCAGCTACATGCCTGCCTGTAGCAGCTGTGCCCTGCTCTCCAGCAACACCTGCCTGCCTCCAGCCAGGTCACTGTCACTTAGTGCTAGCAGCAAGAGCCTCTGTTACACTAAACCAGCTAATGAGACGTTACAAAACAGCAGTAAGCTATCACCCGTGTTTTGAATGCGTGTCCTCCTACACCCTCCTTGCTGAGCCAGGTAAGTAGCAAGTCAGAGAACAAAACCACAGGCTCTATCGTGGTAGCAGATCAGTGACAGCATCAAACAAAAAGCAGACATGGAAAGCTGGACAAAGCCCAAGCTGAGAAAACAGGATCAAGAATGTTTACTGAAAAAAAATAAATAAAAACCAGCTCTGCCACAGGTTGTCCAGAGAGGTGGTGGATGCCCCATTCCTGGAGATACTCAAGGTCAGGATAGGCAGGGATCTGAGCACCCTGATCAAGCTGTAGGTTGTTCATTGTTCACTGTTCATTGCAGGGCAGAGTTAGACCAGATGGCATTCCAAGGGTCCCTTTCAACACAAACGATTCTATCAAATAGTCCTTAAGCAAAGGCCTGACTCTCCATATTACATTACAGGCTTGAAATGCTATTTCCATGGAAAGAGGATTGGGTTCTACAGAGAGATCTGGGTATGCTGGCAGGGAAGCTGAGGAAAGACAAGCCTGAGTTAAAAAACACATACTGGTATTTGAGGGGGAGAGGTGATAGCTGGCAGAAAGAAAGAGAGAAGTTCCAGGAACAAGAGGGACAAAAAGGAGGAAAGATAGTTCCATGAATGAAAGAATATTGGAAACTTGAGGAAGAAAAACATTGATGTCTCTCATTCTGGGATTGTTAGTAGGATTTGCAGAGATTTAAAATGAAAGGTAAGCTGAGAGTCTTGCTTATTGCTGCCTACTAAAGCCACTACTCTTCTAATGAATCTATTGAGAACTTTATTTCAGAGCACTCTGAGCCACCATATGCCATTTAATGGCATCACTTGATTTCTGTATCACCCTTCATCATACAATAGCATGAGAAACAACTCAGAGCACTCCAGGCAACGGTTCCCCTGTCTCCAGGGTAACATCAAGGAAGCAGTGACGGAAAACAGAATATAAACTAACAGCATGTGGACAGAGCGATAAAGCTCTTGAAAGCGTACAGCTCTACTCTGCGCTGACATTTGCTGGAAGGATCATGTTCTTCATGTTACATACATGCCTGATAAATGCAGTAAAATAGCAATGAATCAATCGTGTAACTAAGGATGATGCCGTGATAGCTGCTACTTCAGAGTCTGGGGTGACTGATTAACACTTAGCGTGATACAGCCAGCATGTGGAGGTTTGGAGATCTTCCAGCAGAACCACCAAGAAAAGTAACTAGAGTTTGCATACATCAGTGTCAATGTGGTCTGCAGTTGGCAAAGGCAGAGCAGAGGCAGTTGCAATTAAACATCTGAAGTTCATTCTGACTCACTCATGCTAATGAAGTGCTGAGGCAGTATGGAAACCCGCTTGCCTCTACTACGTGCAAGGCTGGTTCCTGCCCTTAGCTAGGGGTGCCCTTGGTCCTGTTAGCATACCTGGGAACATGTCATGCCCAGATGCAGGGCCAAGACCTCCATTCTCTTCTTTTCCTTTTAGCTGGTGAAACAGTACTGTCATGCACACCAACTTTAAAATGCACTCGAGGAGGACCAGTAAGCCAATCTGTCACCAAAGGCTGAACATACAGCAAAAGCAATCAGACACGCAGTAATTTTAGAGGCAGTTTCTGAACTAAAGCCCTCACTTACTGGTCAGTGCTTTAAGAGCTGCAGCAGGTTTACACTGTGACTTAGCTGCCACAGTATCACAAATATTTGAAGAGCTGCTCCCAGAAGCTGTTAGGGGAAGGTTGTTTTTTAAACACAGAAAAATAGAGGCACTGAAAACAAAGTGCTTTGGGCACTCAGCCAATTGCAGAGTTCTCCTTTTACAGCAGCATTAACTGAGGAGGGTGTGGGGGAGGCCATCCAACTCTCACAGCCCCCCTCCTTCTTGCTGTACCCCATGGCACAACAGCACTGAATCATCTACTTCCTGCTACAGAGCTCCAGCCAGATATGTTAGCTATTAATACAAAGATTTTCAATTAATAACTCCAGACAAGTCCAGCAAGGGGTTGCTCATTAGGCTCCAATACAAACTTAGCATTAATTACTATGGTAAAACGTTTTTATTCTCAATGCAAGATCTAAAAATAAATGATTTTCATCTCATATGCACAGGTACACAGAAACATGCACAAATAATGTTCCTTGAACCAAGATTCATTTACCTATTTTCAAAGAGGGTGACAGTGTGGAGTTACTGTCACAGACTAAAAACATGCAAGAACAAATTATATTTCTATATAGTAAAAGATGCATTCTACATGGTTTACATATGTATCTATAAACACACAAGTTCTGCATAGCTGTAAATACATCTTTATAACTACTATGATTGTAGAAAATGGTTAAGTTATCATGAACTATTACACCCCCATCCTTTTAAGTATCTTCAGTCATGGATTCCTTTTCTTTCCTGTGCCCAGAGGTGCGATGTCATGCTTTGCTTCAGACTCTGCCATCTCCTTTTCTTCTCTCCCACCCCCCTCTCAGAAGCTGAATTTAGAAATGATGATAACTTCATGTTTAAATAAAACAGAAAGGACAGAGGAACAATTTGGTGCCCTCCAATGTAGGACCCCTGGGTCAATGATAAAAGCTTGCAGATAGTCAGAAGCATCTGGTTCTGAAACATCTCTCTCCATTTCCTGCATTCCTTCTTATTTCTGAATACCCAGCAGTGACATAGGCAGTGTGGAAGAAAGAAGCTGGGATGGAATTTCAGTTCTCTACTTGTGTAGTCAGTCAAGTATATTCAGTTTCCAAAGAGTTTTAGAAATAAGGAAAACAGAAAATGTAATACATACCCACAGTGACATTAACTGTTAAAGAAAATAACTGATATATGAATCAGCAACCAAAGAGAGAAATTTAAGGAGCCAGGAACCAGGAGCTTGCTATCTCTGCAGTGCATTAATCCCATTCGGTCAGATAATAGCCCTGGTTCCACCAATGGAAAGCTGCCTAGCCTATAAATACAGGCAATAAATTCTTAGAAAGAAAAGGCAGATGTGTAACATCGTCTCATTGCAGAAAAAGCAATCAGCTTTAAGAGCCATTAACTTTACACTATCCTTCTAGGATCAAGGAAAGCTGCTCCTAAACACGCATCTTCAAATCTTTCTTACTCTGAAATAAAAATCACAACCCACTGATTTAGTTTGTCAACTTGTATCATCCACCTGTGTTGTCACATCACTTTCTCCCATCTGCTCAGCACAGATCCTCTGGACATATAATTCTTGCATCAATCAAACACACCCATTCCCACTTTTGAGGAGGGGAATACAGCCCAAATTGGGTGGCAAATTCCATCTAAGGTTAAATACCAGCATGAAACCAATAGCCAACAAGTAAATGCAAGTGGAAAAGAACCTTTAAAGAACTTCTCTACCTCCAAGCCCTAAGAATCCAAAACATTCTGCTCTACAACACCATTTCCCAGCCTTACCCAATCTCACCAATCAGAACTGTGCAGGCAGTAAGAAATCGTTCATCCAAGAACTAGCATGCAATTACAGCAAAGGAAAAAAAAAAGTTTTTTCAAAGAGGCTGACAGGACCAGCTGTATAAAACTAGAGTATCAGAACAGACCTTCCAGCCACCTCAACACAGAAGAACTCTTCCCATGAGGACAGGAAACCATCCAAACCAGAAGCTGCAACAGTCTTGTAAAATCCCAACTGATTGAAAACACCTGCTTGGACACTGTGCACACACTTAGAACTTCTGAGCTTCTGCTGCTGCCCAGATGCCAGTGTCCTTCCTCAAAAACAATACCTTAAACCTAATTTACTTGCAAATACAAGTCAAATGGCTTCAGCTGTGTGTATCTACTGATGGCAGATATTTTTCTGAAAGAACTTCCATCCCCTCTCAGAAAAACACAAAGGGAGCTACCGAGGGAAAGAAGGCAGATGGGGACAAGACAACAGGGGGGGTAATGAGATCTTTCAAAGCAGACAAGAGAAGCCATCTATCTAAAGTTTTTCAGTCTTATTTCCAAACAGAACTGATGTGCCAAAGTAGATTGTAACAAATCCTAAGAGCAGAGAATAAAACAAAATCCAGTTAGGTGCAAATATATAAATAGCACTGAAAAGGGAGCACTGAAAAGGGAGTTGCTTTGCTTGCTTTTGATACTGCAAGCACATGTCTCCAGAGATGGCTCACGAAGTTCCTTCCAAGCCATTATGCTGCTTACACAGCTGACACAGCATTCAGTGCCTCTCAGATTTCTTTCATGATTGCAGCAAAGTGTCGCTTCCCATCTAAGTACAACATGGACTCTGAAACAAGGTGAAGAAGAGAGAATGACATGAGAAACTTAGTATTGATATTGGGCAACTACGCAGAAAGACAAGCTTAAGAGGCAATTCTTACTGTCATCAAAGCATAAAATAACCATCCTTTGTCAAAAAATTGTTATATTACTCAAATGCCAATCATTCATCTAGTAAGATGATCAGTGTTACAACAGAAAGTCTTTTCCACAGTTGTCGTGACAATGCATTATCTGGATACTTGCCTCCATATGTTTTGGGGACAACACGTGGGACCTCATTCTCTGACATAAATGTGAAATGGAAGATGTTGGTTGTGTGGTGCTCTCTGGTATTTGCATCATAAACCTCACTGTGGACTCGAACCTGGATGTAGTTTTTCTCTGTGTAGCAGACCTAAACATTTCAGACAGGAGTTACAGTTCATAGTATATCATTGACACCAAAAAACTGTAGCAGACTTCATTTTACTACAGAAAATCATACTCTCTTGTAACGTGCTGTTTGTTATCAGTGTCTAACAGTGCTAACAAGAGGCATAAGTTTTTCTGCTCTTCAAAGAGAAATCAGCTCCTACCTGTCCAGAAAGCAGTAACATGGATCCAACCTCAACTGGCCTCTGAAACATGATATCATCAACAGAGACAATAAAAGGTCTGGAACACCTGAGCAAGAAAAAGGGAAAATCTTCTCTTTAACAGCTGGTATGCTTGCAGAAATCAAAACTATTTCTTTGACAGCATTTTCATAAACGGACACTAGAAAATAAGGTTTTTATTTAACGTGTTAAAGAATTATGCTATCACCGAGGATAGAAGTAAGTGGACAAAAGCTCTTGAACGCATAAAAATACACGTCCTTTAAGGATATAACACTGCATTATTGTTGTATCTTATGACTTACACTTCCTAGACAATCTTCATACCAATCTTCATACCATTTGTCTCAGGTTATGCCCAGCCCACAGCAGGTTTGAAATCAGTGGGTTTTAAGGTCCCTTCCAACCTAAGCCATTCTATGATCTTATAAATACTGCAAGTCTGCAAATCACCCATATCTGCAAGCAGTTGCCCATCCCAGTTCAAATGCCTTTCTCATTAGGAAGCCCCCAAAGATCCTGTTGAAGATGTTCCGCTCCTGCACACAGGAAAAAAAAAAAAGAAGAAAAAAGAAAAATCAAACTGCTATATCACATCTGTTTTCCTCAAAGTGCTGCACTGAAGTCTGCATCTCAATTCTACTCTGAGTTTCTGAACCCATGAGGAGCACTACTGAAGTACATACACAGAACTCCAAATGTCCTAGGCAACTTTACTCATCTGATAACATAAGGCAAAAACCTCAAGACTGTCATCAGTTGGAAGTCCAACTCAAGTAATTTGCAAATGATTTTTCTTTAGACAAAATGAGCAGTTTGGTAGGAAAAAAAGGCAATGAAAAATCTTCTATTTTGCAGTGGTAATCCATATAGATATTTTCTATTGTATTCTAAATTATGGATTTTCTTTCCTATTAGTAGAAAAATGGCAGAAGAAACTAAAATCTAAATACACTGCAAGGACTACAGAACCTAAACAAAATAATGGATTGAGTAGTCTTAAAAGATCGATCATAATTCAGTAAGTAAATATTTTTGTAATTTATTCACATTTTTCAAAATACCTGAGGATGGCAAATCTGTAGGCCCTTTAGTTTTGCATCTTCCATCCACACTGAATTGGGTGGCAATATACGACTCCGAAAACTTACTGTCCTATGGATGAGACAATACACTTTATAACCTACATAACAGAACGCAGAAAGTCAGAAATGCACAAGAAACAAATGTACACACACACACACACACACACACACACAAAAACCTACAACCACCCAGAAATCACAGAATCACAGAATCACACAGAATCACCCAGGTTGGAAGGGACCTCAAGGATCATGTAGTTCCAACCCCCCTGCCTAGCAGGGCCACCAAACACACACATTCAGATCAGGTTGCCCAGGACCCTGTCCAACCTGGCCTTAAACACATCCAAGGACGGGGCATCCACAACCTCCCTGGGCAGCCCGTTCCAGGGCCTAACCACTCTCCTTGTATAGAACTTCCCCCTAACATCCAACCTAAATCTTCCCTCCTTCAACTTCGATCCATTTCCCCTAGTCCTGCTGTTGTCAGCCCTTTTGAAGAGTTTACTCCCCTCGTGGGTGTAGGTTCCCTTCAGGTATTGATAGGCTGCAATGAGGTCACCCCGCAGCCTTCTCTTCTCCAGGCTGAACAAGCCCAACTCCCTCAGCCTGTCCTCATAGGGGAGGTGCTCCAGCCCCCTGATCATCTTAGTCGCCCTCCTCTGGACCCTTTCCAAAATCTCAATGTCTTTCTTGTACTGAGGGCTCCACACCTGGACACAGTACTCCAGATGGGGCCTCACAAGAGCCGAGTAGAGAGGGACGATCACCTCCCTGTCCCTGCTGACCACCCCTCTCCTGATGGAGCCCAGGATCCCATTTGCCTTTCGAGCTGCCAGAGCGCACTGCTGGCTCATGTTCAGTCTCTCGTCCATCAGGACCCCCAGGTCCTTCTCTGCCGAGCTGCTCTCAAGGACCACTCCTCCCAGCCTGTACGGGTGCCTGGGGTTCTTCCGGCCCAAATGCAAAACCTTGCACTTTGCCGTGTTGAACCTCATTAGGTTCACCCGAGCCCAGCCCTCCAGCCTGTCGAGGTCCCTCTGAGTGGCATCCCTTCCTTCCACCGTATCAACCGCACCACTCAGCTTGGTGTCGTCAGCAAACTTGCTGAGGGTGCACTCAATTCCCTCATCGATGTCATTAATAAAGATGTTAAAGAGCACCGGTCCCAAGACAGACCCTTGGGGGACACCACTTGTTACCGGCCTCCACCTGGACATAGAGCCATTGACCACCACCCTCTGTCTGCGGCCTTTCAACCAGTTTCTTA